>NW_004797435.1:1002422-1004331 GCF_000002075.1 Aplysia californica | reverse complement strand
CCCATCTCTCCCCCTTCTCCCTCCCCCCCCTCCCTCTCACACACGGGTACTGTTTTTGTTTCTTTTTTTTTTAAATTATTTTTTTTTATTTTTGAAGAAGGCACACTGAAGAAGATCAGGTCTGTGGTTTTAAGAAAGGAAACGTGAAACAGCTGGTGCACGGATGTTCGTGGACGGAAAACAGAAATGGCTTTTTTGTAAGCAAAGTCACTCAAGTGGATTAAAC
The DNA here is from genome assembly GCF_000002075.1 of Aplysia californica. NCBI lineage: Eukaryota > Metazoa > Mollusca > Gastropoda > Aplysiida > Aplysiidae > Aplysia > Aplysia californica. Next base: position 1,004,105 of record NW_004797435.1, on the reverse strand, counting down.
AACGATCCTCAAAAACCACAGTACCCCGACTTCGAATTGACATATTTATCGGTATAATTGTGTGTTTGTTTAGTTCCATTTTTTTGGGTCTAACTGAAACAGCAATCGCAACAACAGTAGAGCTCTAGCCTATTAGAATCTACAAATTATATTCCGAATATGTGTTCAGTTTATGTGAGGTGAGGCTTTTTGCTGCTGACTTCAGTAAAACATGTGCAGGTAGTCAGTGGGTGCTCGGATGTGGGTTGCTCCTTCTTTTCGATCAAACTTTACGTCCATTTTCCTGATGTCTCCTCCTTCCTTTTTGTGTTTGTAACTCTCCACCTCTAATCTTCGGCACCGATATGACCTTATTGTATATATTCCAAGTGAGCTAAAACTCTTACTAAAGCTAAAGTACGTGTATATCTAGGCCGATTGACATGGTTTTGTAGCTTAACCCTATCCATACGTTGTGTTTTACTATCGTGTGGGGGGAGCTCTGTGCCACCACTTTCCAAAGAGGAAATTTACTCGTTAATCCGCACGCTTTGCAAATCAGGCTGTCAAATGAATTTTTGAGAAATACTGAAAGTTCAAAGAGTTTTTTTGTACCAGAAGCATTCTAAAATGTGAAGAATACAACCCCGGGGGTGCAAAATGACCCCAGGGCCTACGGATAGGGTTAAGTTGACTGATGAAATATACGGCAGCTTTCCAGGACGATGAAAATGAGCAGTGTTTTGCTTAAGTGGGTGAGGGTTCTTTTTTTACTTCTTTCAACACGTAATGGGTTGTTATATTGTAGGCTTACGTGTTTTGTCATCACTATACATGAGAATCTGCAGCTGCTCTCAATTGTTTTGTTTTATTTTGTTGTTGTTGTCATCAACCCATCACCCAAAGGGTGCTGGAAGTGGGTTGCGTAATCTCTCGAAATATCTTCGCTTGTTCAGAATTTGTTTGGGGAAAAATGGTGTGGTGTTCCCTCAGCTCTCTAACAAGTTCTGCTCGGTGACCTGACATTATAATAGGACTAGATCTATTAACATGTGGATTATTTTTTTTTCATTTACACGGACGGGCGTCTGTGGTGTAGTAGTTAAACGCTTCATTGTCGCAAGCAGGGGACCCGTGTTCGATTCCCGAGCGGGGAGGTTTTTGTCATGTAGATTCTATCTATGGCTTTCTGCTGTGGTGATGGTGTATCTTTGTCGACCCGGGTTGACCCTGACAGGGAAGGTCTGAGTCGATGGGGGTGTAAAAATACCTACATGAACCTACGTAAAAAGAAAGGATTTTTTTTTTTCATTGACAGGCAACTGCCATTGCATTCCAATTGCAGTACGTGATATACTTTCTCCGGTCATTGGTGCGAGTATCACCTATGTCCATAGTATAGTGGCCGGTCTTTTAGCCTTGCACTCAAAATAATCCTCATCTAATTTCCTCTTTTGAATATATGCTTTTTCGAGCATTTTAAGGTTCTGTGCTAGGATGTAGTGTAGGCTAGTGTTCCATTGAGGATAGTTTGTTATGTACTCTTTCTGGCATTCTACTCTAAAATAGTCCTGTTATTCTGCTCCTGTGGGTGAGGTTTTTGTGTTTGGTCGGGAGGGGTCTGTCTGTCTGTCTGTCTGTTTGTCTGTCTGTCTGTCTGTCTGTCTGTCTGTCTATCTGTCTGTCTGTCTGTCTGTCTGTCTG
>NW_004797435.1:999132-1000484 GCF_000002075.1 Aplysia californica | reverse complement strand
CTTCTTCTTCTTCTTCTTCTTCTTCTTCTTCTTCTTCTTCTTCTTCTTCTTCTATGACCTAATTGTGTGTTGCAAGTTCCGTAAAACTATTAATAAAACTAGAGTTAGGTCGAGTAGAAAAGGGTAAAAGATTCGAACAGTGACAGAACATCGTCCCTGGAAACTGAATAGGAAATATAATACACATAATATTATTCCATTGTGCAGGCGGGGGGGGGGGGGGGACTATTTGTAGGTCCTACTTCTTTTCTTTCCCTCTGCTGTCTCAGTTTGTCTATCCTGCTTTGCTACTGAATTGTTGTAATCATGCTAGTGTGCTTCTCGTTTCTCAAAAGAACAAACAAACAAAGAAATAAAGCAAGAAAGCACAAAAAACAACAATAAACAAAACAAAACAAAAACAAAACAGCCCCCTAAAAACCCAAACAAACAAACGAACAACGCCCATTCTATCAAAAGTATGCAAAAGCTCCATCTGAAAGCACTCTCGTTCAGGGCTTCTAGATATCTGATCAATATTCTCGAGACTGAAAGATTTACTCAAAAGGTGCTCCTGATTTTTTAGGCTCCTGTGGTTCTCTAACCATAAACTTTTCCGTGCATTTACTGGTATGGGTAAAATGACCTTCACGACGCTTTCTGCAGTAGTTTTTGCCTGCGCTCATGTGTCAAGTTCAAGTAGGCTGAAGCAGGAAGTATAAAATAGGGAAGTGCTCTGGTAATTTTCATTAACTTCCTGGGGCACGCTTGAATTTTCAATATTTACTGAACTCTCCTTTAGCTGGGATGATAACATGGACGACGCAACGACCCTGGTTCGAACCTTTGGCAAGATGTTTTTGAACTGCAGTTGTGTGTGTTTGTTGTTGTTTTTTGTGTATATTTTGTTGTTGTTTTTGCTTGCTTGTGTGTGTGTGTTGTGTGTGTGTGTGTGTGTGTGTGTGTGTGTGTGTGTGTGTGTGTGTAGGGGGGGGATATAGCTCTGTGCCTTCCTGGCTCAATCGTATCGAACAGACGTTTCTTTTAAATCAGAAATCCTCCTCTTAAACGACCATACAGTTCTGAAAGGGCGGTTCAACTCGCACTGCATGGCAGGTTGGCAGAATCGCAAGAGACGGTGGGTTTTTTTAAATATTGAGAAGCAACGTACAACTACAGAAAAAGTTAAGAAGAAGGCAGCAGAAGGTGTTGATATTGCTCTCTGGCCTGTTCACCATCAATCTGGCGGCTGTGGTACAATGGTTAGTCTCCTCGCTGTTGGGCGCAGGAGACACGAGGTTGGCCCCTTCTTGGAATTCAGTATCTGATTCATCTGATGTGATCCCTAAAAGGCAGGGTGGAAGACAATATCC
>NW_004797435.1:997790-999023 GCF_000002075.1 Aplysia californica | reverse complement strand
CCGCCCCCCTTAAAAAACTTACGAAAAAACAAAAACAACAATGAAAATCCCAAAACAAAACATCAACAAAAACAAACAAATAAATAAATAAAAAACAAAAACAAACCCAAAACAAAACTTACATGTACTTGTATTATGTATATCAGTACTAGTCAACCTATTTATACCCAGGGCCCACATTTTGCCACCTTTAAGTGACTACAATTTTTGTTCCATCCTTCTAAATGTATTTGGATGCGGGTTGATAAAATCTGTCATCATGAAGGAACCCCGCCCCCCAAATGAAAATGACCAAATCACTCACTCATAGATTAGGGGATATCGCCCTTGTTGGCGTGTTCTGATCTAAGTGGTGTCGATGGGGGTGTAAACCATAATACAATATACAAAAATGTACATTCAATCCTGGCGAAATATGGACGTTATTGTGTTGTGCATCCACAGACTGTTGTAACCAGGCAACGAATGTCATAAATTGTTGCTGGCGAAGTGCATCCGTTGTTTTTTTGGGTTTTTTTGGTTGTGTATAGCTTTAGTCTAAAACTATTTTTTGCGAAATAGGGCCGTTATTGCACTGACTGCAAAGTACATTTGATTTCATTCCCTGGGTGAGGTTTTATTAGTCTTGAATAAGATCGATATTCGATTTTCACGTCGTTGGTGTTCGAATCTAATCGTGTATCCACCAAATTAAGTCAAACATTTTTCATTTTGTTCTTTAAATGACGTTATTTTCAATCCTTGTTACAATTGGTAATACTATGATTAGTACGAACAACACCGTACACAATGTTATGCAATTCTTGAAGATAATAAAGACATTGCGTTTTTTTAAAAAAGCGTTACTTAATTTGGTAGATACACAGTAAAAGTCGGATTCCAGCTACATGCTGTTTCTAGCCACCTTTTGTCCCTGCTCTAAAGAGCAATCTTTCTTATGAATGCGATTTTTTTTTCACTTACCCCCCCCCCCCCCCCCCACAAAATACTAAACCAGTATTTTCTTTTGATCGTTTCTTCAGGTTGTGTTCAAAGCAAAGGCAAAATATGAACCAGCTCAGTACAAGTAAGTCCCTTGGTTATGTTTCATGGAAAAATGTGTGTGTTTCTGTTTGTTGTTGTTGTTGTTGTTTTTAAAAAATATTGTACCCTTCACAGTGTAGTCGACGCATCTGCAAGGCAAACCCACTTTCAATAATTCATACACAATCACACACACACACACACACACAC
>NW_004797435.1:992279-995867 GCF_000002075.1 Aplysia californica | reverse complement strand
AACAAACAAACCCCCCACCCCAAAAAAAAACAACAAAACAACAACAACCCTCAAAGGAAGTCAGAACACTTCTTTGAATCTGTTTAATTTAGATAATTTGATAACTTTGAATTGAATTTACTTGGTAGAGTTGCTAGTGTTTCAATTTCTTCACCCGCTTGGACCAATTTCGTCATAGACTTTGTACTTGGAATCTTAGCATAAGTGCATTGCCTTATATGGCCCAAATTATAGCAGTAAAAACAAAACAAAACAGTTTTGAAAAGTTTTGGTGTGGTAAAGAAATACAGTTCATAGATCCTCACTACAGTGTACTCAAATTAAGAGTCAGCTTAAAATCGTATGTGACATTGAGGAGTTTCGGAAGGGGGCTGTCTCCGATGAAGTGATACAATCGGGGCGGCCTGAAATTTCGTTTGGGCGTTTCAGACGTCGACGTTTTGGTGGTTGGCGGGTGCTCTGGTGTGGTTTGCTCCTTCTTTCCTATCAAAGATTTGTCGTCTTTCTGTGTCCTCCTCCTTATTTGTGTTTGTTACCCTCTAATCTTCGGCACTAATATGGCCTTGTTGTGTCGCAAATGCCGTTATTAAACTCTTACTAAAACTAAACTAAAGGCGTCGACGCAAACCTGTTTGGTGATGGGCTGAATTATATTGACTGCGTCCATTTAGCGTCAAAAATAGCATCAATTTGAATTTATTTACCGAATCCGGAGGAATGTCACGAATTTGCACAAACACTGGCGAGACTGATATCACTATTGCGAAATTAGAACAGTTGGCTGTTTGCGACTTACAATGTTATTTCTGAAATACAGTTCAATCTGCTGGCAAACTATCCATTCTAATTCAAAGTAAAAACGTTGGTATCTTGGCACGAAATTACGATTCTGCGCGTAACAGAGAGAGTGTGGGAGAGTTCAAATTAAAGTCACTACGGTTCAAATTGAAATCTCCAAATATTAATTGGATGTGACGAGATTGGGAGACCCTACCCAGTCCCCTGACACTAAGCCTACATAAGAACTAAGAACACACACACACACACACACACACACACACACACACACACACACACACACACACACACACATACACACACACACAGAGAGAGAGAGAGAGAGAGAGAGAGAGAGAGAGAGAGAGAGAGAGAGAGAGAGAGAGAGAGAGAGAGAGGGGGGAGGGGGGAGGAGGGAGGGAGGGCGTGTATAGAATAATATAGATAACTTGATCAGTATCAGAGGCAAAAAAACTTCATGGTATACGGGAAGCTCCAAACTTGTCAGCAAGATGTCAAGAGCCTCACTCTAACCGCTTGCTTATCTCTCTTGGGTGTCCCCACTTCCCACTGTGTTCCTTTTTAATCTTTTAGTTTGCGGAGTGTTTACAGTATTTTTTTTTCTTTTGGTCATGTGTTAAAAGTCGTTGATTGAGGAGGGGGAAAGGCAGAAGAAGGAACAGGGGAGCTGGGTATATTATACTTCTCTTACCGTGATGCCAACTGTAAATGAAACCGTTTTCCCATGATTTACTCACAATTTTAAAGTGCTCACTTGATCTACTTGCTCTCTGCAGGTAGTGCCGTAAGATCAGCTCTCTTCCATATCTGGCTTCGTTTTTTTTTTCTATCTTTGCACCCTTTTTTTAGGAACAGTCAACGACAGTAATAGGTAAAGCTAATGTCTCTTACAGGAAATTGACAAGTTTGAATATATATTTTTCTGTCATTATTTCGTGAATTTAACACACACACACACTTTCCCACGCACTTACACCCAGCCGCCACATACACGCATTTACTCACTCTCACACGCAGACACGTGCACGTACTCTCTCTCGCATACACACATGGACACACACGCATATATCATGTGCACTCATACAGTTATGATAATGTTTTTTTTTGTTTTTTTTCAGACGACCCCTGCGACTGTTCCTAGGTGGTTCAGTGCTTGGGTTTATGGCCATGAACTTAGCATGTGCCATCAGCACCAAGCAGTATGAGTTCAAGTACCGGTCGCCGCCCCATTTCATCCTTTACATACGGGTATCGCTCACCGAGGCCATGTTCCTGATCTATGGCATTCTCTTGAGTGTCTGCATCTTCAAGATGACGAAGATGGCATCGTCCCGGAGAGTTCTCGAAGCTAAGGTACTTTTACATGGTTTGGCCTATGACTTCTTTTAACATTTTTATATATCTCATTCCCTGAGTAGAGTGTGGACCATAAATGTCAGTACCTAGAACTGAAATAGGAGGTTGACGAGGGGTGAATTTGATGAGTGTCTAGATGGCCGTTTGTTCACTTACCTTTTATCTGATTTTATAAACATTTTTTGAAGAGTTTTCTTTTCTTAGAAAACTGATGATCTCAGGTCTTTGTCAAACCTTGTGTGTATTTCAATCATTGTTTTAAATAATTAAATTGTCAACGGAATAATAAAATTTAGAGAATGATTTGACAATGTTAAAGCAAAAAGAATAAAAGCTGAAAACTTCTGTTGTGGTGGAACAGTGTCTGTCTTTCCCTTTCTGTAAAATTTAATCTGATATTAAGCATGTTTTTCTCGGGACACAACTGTCTTCAAGTGTTCTCATACTTTGAAGATTATATAACATTTCCCTATGGCTAGACTTATGTCAAAATTTTCACTGATATGTATATTTTCAGTGCATAACTGTCATCAAAGCTGTTGGTGATTTTTTGTTTTTCATTTTATAGTTTTTCAGGGCTCTAGTGTCTTTAAAATTTTCGTCAAACAACTATATATTTTTTTTCTACTTGACAACTGTCTTCAAAACCTTCACTTTAATGTGCATTTGCCAGGGTACAGCTGTCTTCAAAGATTTAATTATTTCTCCAGGGCACAACTGTCTTCAAAGCTGTCGTGGCGACCGTTCTCATCAACCTTCTGTTTCTGTCCCGCACTGTGTACAACCTCATTTCTGTCACGCCGGCCATGAAAGGCATGGCCAACTTTGGATATGATTGGATCAACGTCAGCGACCAAGTGAGTTTTCAAAATCTCTCTAGAAGTATGGCAATGAAAAAGGTGTGCACCTTATCTGAAGTTTTAGCTGTCATTCTGATGTGGATGTACATTAAGAACATTTTTCTTTATTCATCAAAAGGAAAAAAAGAAAGTGTCTGCACGCCTTATCCACATCGCTCCACTCCATGGTTTTTAACTTAAAAGTGGATGTATGGTTTTCAAGGCGAGGTGTCATCATTTTGACATTATCTTGCACCTGTACGATAAATGTTGACGTGTAAATTGCGCTTCAGATTTTCATTTTTACGTTTATTTTTGTACACTGTAAACCACCCTGTCCCTTACCTTTTGTTTTCACCAAAACAGTTACATCATGTATTCATTCTATCGACTAGTTTTTCTTATGGAACCTTCTGCACAGGGTTAAGTGCTCAATGATTGTAAATCCGAATTTAGATTCTTTTGTCATGAGTTTCATTGCTGTGGATGTAATGGAGTCCGTCGGGTTGTTCTATAATATATGGTCGGCGCTCGCACGCACGCACGCACGCACGCACACACGCACACACGCACATACATATCCAACACACACACA
>NW_004797435.1:985060-990737 GCF_000002075.1 Aplysia californica | reverse complement strand
TCTCTCTCTCTCTCTCTCTCTCTCTCTCTTTCTCTCTCAAACTATTAATCTATCTCTATCTATCAATCTTTCTCTATCTCTCTTCTGCTTCCCCTCACCATCTCTCTCTCTCTCTCTCCTTCTGCGCTCCCTCTCTGTCCCAGTTTATAAATAAGACCCATTGCCTACCTGCAGGTTGTACTGTACACTCTCTATGCTCTTTTTTCCTATCTCTGTCTGTCCAACTGTCCCCAGCACTAAATGATCAATATCATGTTTGTATGACTTACATAAAACCAAACTGTCAGCCTGCCTCTGTGTGTCCTACTTCTTGCACTAAGTGTTGACAGTCGTGACATCTATATGGCCAAAAATACTTCAACAACAACGTCTGAATGTTGTGGGTGGCTGGCAGATACTCTGGTGTGGTTTGCTCCTTCTTTCCTATCGAACATCTTTCATTCTTATCTCTCTTTCTTTTTTGTGTTGGTTACTCTCTTGTAACACCTCTAATCTTCGGCACTTATAATTAGGATCTTATTGTTTTGCAGGTGCGGTAAAACACTTACTAAAAACATATCCCCCCCCCAAAAAAAAACACACAAAAACTCGTCTGAATATCTCCCTTAGGCTGATGCTGTTCCTGGTCTGTCTCGGGGCCTAGCTTATGTGTCCTTCGGCATTGTCCTGTTCGTGTGGGAGGTGCTGCCGATATCCATTGTGGTCCTGTTCTTCCGAGTCAAAAGACGCCACTTTGAACCAGTAAGTTTACTTTTACTTGCCATGAACCTTTTTCAAGAAGCCATTTTGTTCTGAGACGAACTAGCTTAAAGCTGAAGTGATAATGTTGAAGCATTCAAGGGATATTGAAGACAATGCGTCTTTAGGAATTTAAGAGACAAAGACTGTATGAGGAGTAGCACATTGACATCAGTGGGTCTTTAAGTCTTTTAGGTTGGTTTGTGAAGACTTCAGCAGATCATGTGGGAGATGATAGCTGTCGAGCATAATGTGAGTGGTATTTTGATAGCCTGACCAAAGGGGGTGGTGATGTAGATTTTTCTGGGGTTTTTTTTTCCCCCTTGCACTTTTAGTTGATTGTTCCTTAGAAGATGCTTTGAGGTTTCCACAAAATTGCAGTTGTGTGCTAGGTTCAACTATCTATGTGTGTGTAACAACTGTTAATTGTATCATACTTTAAAAGTGAAGCTCAGACCCACTGGAATCTCTGCGCCAGTGGTCCTCTTTTGTACATTTTATTAGATGTTTTTAATGTAAAATTGTAAGTAATATTTGTACAAAAGATTAAAGTTTTCCCTCGCGAAGATGATTTGTGCTCGCAGACAGGTTCCAACTCACAGTAAGTAGCAAGCGTGTCCCGACAGCTGGGAAAGAGTTGCTATAAGACATGAAATGATGATTTATTTGTCCTTAGTTATCCTGATCTGAAACTGTTCCCTGTTTGCTTTGTAGGTTTTGACTGACTTCTCCACTCAGAGTCAGGGCTCCAGAGTGTTTTTCTTTGACAATCCCCGCCGTTATGACAGCGAAGATGATTTGTCCTCGCAGACAGGCTCCAACTCACAGTAAGTAGCAAGCATGTCCCGACAGCTGGGAAAGATAAAATCTTTTTAAAAAAAAGAGTTACCATGGTTCTGCTCTCCTTCTTCTCTTCAATTATTGTCTTCAAATGCAAAAGCCCATAGTGTTATTACATTGAAGAATAGGTAATGCTGTAAACTGAAATCACACAAATGTGTTTTCCTTTAAAAAAATAAATACTCCAGTAGACAAGCTTTTTTCTTTGCTTTTCTCTCCTGGTACATGGTTGGTGAAAAGAAGATATTCTGTTACATGGTTAAATAAAGCTCCATTGTTTGGGAAACAGTAGGATATAATTTTGAGAATACACAGATGCTGTTGGGGATATCAAGTGGCAACATATTATTAAAATTTCATTTTCTCTTTTGAAGTTTCAATTTCCTCGTTCTGTTTGTCTTTTCAGTAATTAATATGTTTTCTCAGTAAATAATGTATGTCATCTCAGTAAATAAAATAAACGTTCTGCCTAGGTTCAAGCATATAGCTGTTCAGTTTGGTTATTTTTTTGTGTTTCAAGTTTCACATTCAACTAAAATATGTACACATTAACATTTTTTGTTCTGTTGGCCTAGTATTTACATACATTTGTGTAAAAAAAAGCTGCATAACTCCGACTCAAAGAAAGTTGACCTCACTGTCCCTAGCTCTGATGGCACATTGTCGAGATCAAACAATGGGGAGATTACTCGGACTAGGACAGCCAGGACCACGCCCCGAGGCACACCTGTGAATGGCACCATGTATGGCTCAATGTCTGCTCGGTCTGCCAGCTCTGGAATACTCAGCGTCCACGGTCACTCTGGGACTGCGGGCCCAGCGACCTACGGGGTCACCAACGGCTCAATCCAGATGCCCCCCGGTGTTGTGCAGAACCTTAATAGAAAAATGGTTGTATAAAATTGTGGATTTTTTTCCTCCCCCCATCTTGTGAACCCGATCATCATGTAGAAATGATGATTGCGATAAGTGCATTAGCCAATTTTGCATTTTACTCATGTCTTTCATCAACATGTTTTCAATGTTGAGCCTCGGGTGGTGTTTTTTTTTCTTTTTTTTTTTTAAAATGAAATATATATGCCCTAAAAGAAAATTTTTGATAAATAATAAAAATAAGTACATATATGTCAAAGTCTTTTTTTTGACCCATAAACTGTAATTTTGCACGGTGGCATTGTGGGCTTATTTCTATACATAATATTATGGGAGTGTTTTGTACTTGGACCAAGTCATTACTCTTTTTTTCTTTACAAAAATAAGACATGAAAGTATTTTATATTTTAACCAAATCATTTAATGTCTGATCAAAATTTTTTTCAGGGATGTAAGATATGCTATGAATGTATCTGATGTGATTTATTACAAACACATAGTTAAATATTTTTTACTGTACATTTGCTTTTCATGTATTGGCTTGTTGTGCCTGCCATGACTTTTACCTAACGGATACCGGTTTCGTGCTGCTATTATGCCATGACCACAGAAATTTACGGATGGCCGTCATTTTAGTTAATTGTTCTGGGCTATAATATGGGTGGCCTTGGTTCAAGTCTTATAAAGGGTGCTCTTGGACTTGGGTAGTTTAGACAGCTCACATGGTTCGACCCTATTAGAGATGATTGTTGAATTCAGAGGTTCCAGCCTCTCAGTCTTAAATAACCTGACAGTATTGAAAAGAAAATATAAAATTTCCAGTGGTATTTTTTTGCCAAAATATAGGTGGTTTAGGTGTCTACAAATGTAAATTTACGAGTTTGAAAAATAAATGAAAGTCAAAATGGAACACGCAAAGTTAAGTCTTTTAAGCATGTCCACATTCCATGAACAAGATTATACTTTGAAAAATTATGTGGCAACAACTGAGATTCCCGTGGTGCTGTATTACCCATAAGGTCTTGTGGTCTGTTATGCACCTATTTTGTTGTTCCGTTGACCTTAAGAGTAGGGAAGGGGGAATAATATGCAATTCTTGTTCACTGTTTCTTTTTTTAGAGCAGTTGTCAAGAAGTCGGAAAAGGGACAGCTTTTAGCAAGTCTGTATTTATTGTACTGAAGTATATTTTGATGGATAGATTCAAGACTCCGACAAATGCTATTTTGCGATTCTGCAATTGTCAGAGTCTTACACTCAGCCATCAATTTGTGCTGGAGTTGCACGTTTTTATTCCTTTACATGTAAACAAAATCTCCTGAGCCTATGTTATAGTTCACTGTTGGAGTATCAACTAATGTCCAATTTTAATTGTAGTGTTAATGCATTTTGATGAAAAGTTCAATACTTTTTATGAAATACATGGAGGCCTACTTATTTTTTCCACATTTCTTTTAATGATTTGAGAATTTATGCTTTTCACTTACTACTGTTTTGTGCTTGGATGCAATACTTGGTGTTCATGTAAAAAAAAGTTTGGGCATTTTTTTTTGGTGGTCTGCTTTTGTTTTATTGTTAAAGATAGCTTCACTTTGCAAAGAGGATAAAAGTTGAGATGTGGAATTTAAAAAAGTTTTCAGATTTTCTCTTATATGAAAAGTAGAAATGTGGGGAGCAAAATCAAACCATAAACAGTTTTGCCTTTGATATTGTCATAAGCTTCTGAAACCGCATGATTTTTGCACTTAAATAATGAGACTTAAATGGTTGATGATTTTGTCTTTTACTTTTAGTGAATTTGTGGAATCAGTTTGAAGGTCATTCACAGCTGAAGTAGCCCAGTCAAGAATGTTAGGGATTTTGTGCATGTTTTCCCTTTCTGCCCTTTCCTCCTTTCATAATTCAAAGTTTCTCATTTAGCATTTCTGAAACCTTGAATTGGATAATACTGGTGGTATTTGTAGTGTAATGAGTGGGCTCTCTGCTTTCCGCACAAAAGACATGAGTTCAGAATTCATGCGGGGAAGCTGTTTTCTTTGAGTATCGCCATCTTTCTGTTGGGATGAACTGTCTCCACCCTGGGAGGATTTCAGTTTTGCTGTTGAATTTGCTTATTGTCCTCCTGGTCCAAATTCCTCCTCCAAGTTCATCTTGACCAAAGTTGTATTAATACCCAAATAAATTTATGTTAACCTGTTGGAAATTCCATGAGCAAAAGTTATGACCAATTCATCATGCTGGTTGAATGTATAAGATACTCTTAGACCTGCATGTTTGCCGACAATCGTCTGAAATCCGACAATCGCGACCCGACCCGCGCGCCGGCCGATGCTATCGCTAGGCCTACCTGTATCATCAGTCAATGTGCGTAGTGCGAGACCTGGCCGACTTCCCGCGCCCCTTTTTTCTCCTGTCGGCTTTGTCGGCACTTTCGTTTTCGGGCCGACTGCCGACGTCGGCGTTTCTGACATAATTGTCGGAACCTGAGTAGAAATGTGAATACGAAAAAGGACGACGACCTAAATTAGCTACTTTCAGTTTCGTGCTCGAGCGGCCATTTTGAATTTCGTTTGTTGACTAATTCAATTGTTCAGATCGTGTGGATTCATTCAAGTCCGACTCTCTTACATTCTAATAGAATCTAGATCTAGATCTAGATTTATAGATGACCTCAATGGAGGATTCATATTCCAATTCTATTGTGTCAAACCCTATCATAAGTTATGCTGTAATATTAATGTTGGTAAAAAGCATTTCATCAGGTGCGTGAATTATTTATTTATTTAAAATCTAGATCTAGACTCGGCTGAATCCCTCTGTTCGGATTTCTAGTTCAAGGCCTATTCCTATTCACTTGTTCTACAATATCTAGATCTAGATTTATTTAGATTACTAGATCTAATGGAGGATTCATATTCCTATTCTATTGTGTTACTGTATCAAACCTTATAGCAATGTAGATCTAGATGTAGGCCATATTAAAAATATGCTCCTTGTTTGTTTTGGAGTGTGGCTTTTAATTTTTTTAATTTTTTTTTTTTTTTCATTTTGGACTTGTGCTGGCCTTTTTACATGAGGCCCGTTGCAGGTTCTTTTTTGGGGTAGGCCTAGGGTTAGGGTTAGGTCTCTTCTTTATAGTGTCTGTTGGGGTGGTCGCTCATCGTTACTCAGAGAAGTCCTTCCTTATGACACTCACAAAATTGACAAAAGCTTTTAGGGGGGGGGGGC
>NW_004797435.1:910110-984960 GCF_000002075.1 Aplysia californica | reverse complement strand
CTATTCTTCGGCACTTATATGACCTTATTGTGTTGCAAGTGCCGTAAAACTCGTACTAAAACTAAAAACATAGGCTTTCCTGCGGGTAAAGGTTTTTTTTTGGTCAGTAGGTAGCTTGTACACATAATATGTTCCTCTATTTACTGTGTTAAACTCCTCAGCCTGTCCTTTCTTGCCTCAGCGGCATTCTTTGTTATACCCTCTTTCTGTCCCCCCCCACCTCCTCAGGTTTGTTGGTGCTTAGAGAGCACATGTTTCTTCTTCTTTCAGCCACACCCCTGACCTTAGGGTAGGTAAGATCTAACACCTAGCCTTCTTGAATAAGGGCAAAAAATCCCGGAGTTCCCATGTTCAAATCGCGCATGTTAAAGATCCCTTGGTTGTCCTAAAATCGATTAGAGTAGGCTTCGGCCACCGCCTGGGCGAAATTAAAAATTAATTCCTACCAAACTGGAAATGCCTATTGCGTTCCGCGGGCTCATATGACCTTATGCAAGCGCCATAAAAATGTACCAGAAAAAAAGAAAAAGAGAATTAGCTCAAGAAAAATCCCAGGGTGAGCAAAATCTTCAGACAATCTGGTTGAGGCTCACATGCAGGTCTATACTCTAATCAGTGGATTAATTTATGACATTTTAATACTGTACAACTTTTGTTGTCTACAATGAGAGTGCTAGCTCTGTTGGAATAAAATATATTACAAGTGTGTTTAATGAGATTATAACCATTAAGACCATTTCACATAATGACATGTCATAAATAATAAATAGTACAAATATATTTTGACTTTTCATGCTACAAAATGATACTAGTCACCCTCCTGGACATGCAGATTCACACACACGTACACAAAGCATGCAGTTAATATCACAAGTGCTCACACTTACTCATGCTAGCACAACAGCGTCTGTGGTGAAGCGGTTGGGCGCTTTGCTGTCGCATGTGGAAGACCGAAGTTTGATTCGCATTTTGGAGTAGGGAGAAATTTTTGTCGAGTATCTTGGTCTGTCTGCTGAGATGTTGTATCCCCTTCCGCTTGGGTTAGCCTTGACAGGCGAGGTCAGCAGCCAGCCTTCTAAGTGATTTATGCTGAGTCAATGAGGGTGTAAAAACACCTATGTTAAAAAAAACAAACTCTAATAATTCAAGCACACACACTCTCACATACACATGCTCATTTGGTGTGGCTTAAATTTTGTTTTGTGTTCTGTACTGGACTGGCCTTATATGAAATAGGTGAATTTTTCAACAGATCTATTAAACTCATTTTCACTGAATAGGGACTTACATTACTTGTAGTATGCTGTGTTGATAGTAAATTGCTAGAAATTTACAAGCAACTTCTAGTAAGAGAAATTACTCCAATGAAATTTGGTAGCACTTTCATTTATAAAAGACATCACTCGTTTTCTCTCAAGTATATCGGCATCTGTGGTGTAATGATTAGACTCTTCACCGCTGCCCGTGGAAGATGTGAGTTCAGTTCCCAAGTGAGGAAGTTATTTTATTGAGTATCTCAATCTGTCTGTCTTCTGGTATGTGGCCAGGGATAGCCCTGATAAGCAGGGTTGAAACAGCCAGACTTTTAAATGATCTAAGATGTGTCAATGGGATCGTATAACATATGCCGTATAATTGATAACAATCAATGTTTGAATCATATTTCGGAATCTACACAACTGTATAATTTATATGAATAAAAACAGTTCCTTGTAAATATATTTTATAACATTAAAGTGTCATGAAATTCCACATGTATGTGCAATGAACCGCGTTTGCCTGTTTAGTTTTGTATTTTTGTTTGTATTTCCTTTTTACGACATACACTTCGCACACATTTTATTTTTATGAACAAAAGCATAGAAAAAGTTGTAAATGAACAACTTTTTCCCTTTTTACTGTTACGAAATCTTAGATTCTACTATTCTATTTAATTTGTACACTTTGAACATGTCCATTTTTAAAGAAAGATACTTACTGCTTTGATGAATTTTTTACTTATATTTTTGAATGTGTGTGAGCTGATTTTCATTGGGTGTGCACATGATAAGATTAGCTGAAAGTTTTTCTTTGTTGGCTCGTTGCTTCGTAAGATTAAAGAGGAACTTTTTTTGTGATCTTAAAATTCTTATTGAGAAGGTCACTCTTACAGGAAGGTTTTTTTTTTTTGCATTTGAGGTATAATAATATAGTTTGATCTTTTGAATTGATACAATCCTAAGAAAAGTGACCACAGTCTGCAGATTGTTTGTTTTCTTTTGTGGTTAGTGTAATAGATTGATTTATAGGACAGTAGTTTTTAACTTCATTTCTCTCTTTTTTCTCAAATTACATCCATACTTTGAGGTAATGTGTTTCTGAACCTGATTCTTTTCTTGTAACAGCCCTTATTCTCTTTTCATAAAGAAATCCTTTTAGAATTACATTAAATGGAAGAAATAGGAATAGAAGAAGAAAAGTAAAAGGCAACTTTTTCAAGGTATACAGTAGACTTCACCTAAGATCCCACTGCTGTTTTAAGAAAACATAATTTTTACCGCAAAAAAGTTACCCCTTATATCCCGTTCTAAAGGGCTAAAGATCTCACATTTCAGATCATAATTTACAGAACAGATTTTAAAAAACGGACGGGTGCAACTGATCAACCAAGAAGTGAAAATTTGCAGTCATTGACCGGCTTGTTGCATCACAGATCAGTCACTCTCGTGAATGTGGTCACATTTCTTTTGTAAATCTTGATGAAACTTTACAATGTTTGCCCCACACGAGATCACTCTAAGGTGTGAACGGGACATGTTTGTTTTCCTCAACATTGCACTGGCATCTGAGCTCTCCACCTGAACTTACATTGTGCACAAGGTGAATAAGGTTTGGTCACAACACAATGGTGCTTTAATGACAGAGGCGGGGGAACTCGGTCAGAGATGGAAAGCTATAAATTTTGGACAAGTAATGGAGCAGAGCAATAGGATGGGTGTCATTTTTTAGACTTGGGTTTGGATTAATGAAGACAACATGCTTCATGCCTTTGTGATTGGTCATCAAGGTTGACGTTGACTACTCTTCACCCTCCATAAGTCGTAAACCCATCACAGGTGTCATGTCAATTCACTTCAGATTAAGGGGGTATCATTTTACAAATTGTGTGCTTGACCATGAGTCACCTTGGATTCTCCCCTCTGTGTGTGGGCTAAGACCCTGTTCACCTAAGATCTTGCATTTTCCTTACTGCTAAGCACCGGGATCTTTGACGGAGGCTACAATATGTAGATAATAGTTTTTCTATTGCATGAAAATAGCACTTTTGAATATGATAAGTAATCTTTATCTATGCCAGGCCATTAGAATAGTGTCTGTGATGTAATAGTTGAGCTTTTTGCCTTTACATATAGAAGTCAAGCTAGGATCAACTCTTTATCCTTCTGAAAGCTGTCACATAAGCATTGTTTGACATTCTATATGACTATGTTTTCACTACCACTATCGCAAGTCCCCTAGCCCACTTTGAATATTTCCTTGACTCTGGAATAAGTACACTTTGTTTCAACAATCAGAGTTCTACGAGTGAAAACCTTTTAAATGTTTTCCTTCTGTTTGTGTGGTGATGGTCTGGATGCACAATGGCTGATAGGGTCTTTTTCTTGTGTGACCTTGTTTGTAAAACTTTAAAAAAAAGAATTGGGTCATTTAGTCTGGTGTTGACCTTAAAGAAAATTCACTATTGAATTCTCTATAACTTTCAGGTTTTTTTTGTTTGTTTTTTTTTGCTACGCAGCAATTTTTATATTATGGTTCTATGAAAATGCAACCTTCTGAGTATGTGTGTGTGTATATATATATATCATGTATCTGCCTGTAAATACTTCTGTCTGTGATATATATTTTATGTGTGTTTCCTCAGAACAAATGGTCTATGAAATGCATACTGAAGTTTAAATGGATAATAGTGTAGTGTGGGTGGTTGGAGGATGTCAATGTTAGGTTCTACTTCTTTTCTCTCTCTCGTTGTTGTTTGTATCTGTTTTAATTTTCCTGTGCATTAAATAGCACTTATTGCGTCAATGTGCTTTTCTTTACTAACGCTTAAACAAAACCAACTGACTTTAGTACTATATTTTGTATGTTGTTCCTTTGTTTACTCTTGATCAATTTCTTTTAGCATTTTGTTGAGGGGACTGTCGGTTAAAAAAAGACAAAAGGTTTCATATAAAAATGATTTTTTCAGTTGTTCAGACGAAAATGTGTGGTGCACTGGGACACCTCACGCCACATTTCAGTGTTTTGGGTTTTCGAAAGAGAGTCCTGTGCATTGCCGTGTCTGTGTACGAGTTTTCCATATGTGCTTGTTGGAAGTCATGTTTATCATTTATCATGTTGGTTTTGGTTTGTTTGGTCGCTGTGCTCTAATGTGCTACATGAGTGTTTCATGAGGGAAAACTGTCAATTGCACAATAAAACTGAAAGATATATATATATCTGTTTCATGTGAATTTTTATTGCCCCTATCAAATGCCATGCAGATGGGTATCTTACTTAAAAAGTGCTTTTGATCCAGTAAATGAAAGAGTAGTGGAAGCCTCTCTCGTGACTTCAAAAAAGTGTCCAGTACAGAGAGCTGAACTGGTCTGGTGTTGCACTTGTGATCATGTATATGGTTCTGAAACAAATGACAGCATCGGATGAATATAGAAGTCAGGTATAGCTTAAACTGATTCTGGTTTTACAGCATGAGTAAAACCTTCAAGTTAAGAACCTTGGTGAAGGTCATGGATGAGACGTTGAAGGTATCCACCCCTCATGGGCTGTTCTTATTTGTTTTGTACCAGGGGACCCCAAAAAACTTTACCCAGGGAGACACCCATAAAAACGGTTAAAATAGAAATAGAAACACAAGATTTCACAGACTTGCTTGGTCACATTTCAGATATATTCTGACAAATTTACAAATAAAAATTGCAAGTTTGAAGGAAGCTCTGAGGTGTTTGATGAAATTGTCTATGACATTTTCCATTTGCTGAGCCTTTGATGTACCTGGATCTTGTACGGTTTAAACTTCAGATCGTACTTCAACATGTGCCGAACAGATTCCCTAGCAATAGTTAATTCAATACTATGAAGACGAACTGACTTTTTAGGTTCTTGGCTCACAGGCTCCATCACCACTGCCACATTCTCAGGAGCCACCCACTGAAATATTGTTGCTTTACTTGGTAGTTTCTGATGGTCTTTGGTGTTAATTCCAGACGGTTTACAGCAGAGACCCCGTGTCTGCATAGGAGACTTTGTTTCGATGTATGTTTCAACCATAAAAGCGCTTTGTTCAACAGTGAACTGTATCTTCGGAGTAGGCATGGCTGCTTACAAGGTACTGTTGTTCTTGTTATGTGTTTCTCCTTCTGGATGGTTTGAGTTTGCTTTTTATCAATTTTTGTATGAATATTGCACTTTGGTGAAACTTTACAATGTTTGCCCCACACAAGATCACTCTAAGGTGTGAACGGGACATGTTTGCTCCTTCTTTCCTATCAAACATCTGTCGTCCTTATCTCCCCTCCTTCTTTTTTGTGTTTGTTGTTACTCTCTTGTAACACATAATCTATTCTTCGGCACTTATATGACCTTATTGTGTTGCAAGTGCCGTAAAACTCGTACTAAAACTAAAAACATAGGCTTTCCTGCGGGTAAAGGTTTTTTTTTGGTCAGTAGGTAGCTTGTACACATAATATGTTCCTCTATTTACTGTGTTAAACTCCTCAGCCTGTCCTTTCTTGCCTCAGCGGCATTCTTTGTTATACCCTCTTTCTGTCCCCCCCCACCTCCTCAGGTTTGTTGGTGCTTAGAGAGCACATGTTTCTTCTTCTTTCAGCCACACCCCTGACCTTAGGGTAGGTAAGATCTAACACCTAGCCTTCTTGAATAAGGGCAAAAAATCCCGGAGTTCCCATGTTCAAATCGCGCATGTTAAAGATCCCTTGGTTGTCCTAAAATCGATTAGAGTAGGCTTCGGCCACCGCCTGGGCGAAATTAAAAATTAATTCCTACCAAACTGGAAATGCCTATTGCGTTCCGCGGGCTCATATGACCTTATGCAAGCGCCATAAAAATGTACCAGAAAAAAAGAAAAAGAGAATTAGCTCAAGAAAAATCCCAGGTACTTAATATGCACATGTACTGGTGAGATTCGAACCCAACCCCTTTAGTTAATGAAACAAATATGGAATTTTTGAGCTAACAGACTC
Organism: Aplysia californica; assembly: GCF_000002075.1. NCBI lineage: Eukaryota > Metazoa > Mollusca > Gastropoda > Aplysiida > Aplysiidae > Aplysia > Aplysia californica. Next base: position 978,721 of record NW_004797435.1, on the reverse strand, counting down.
AGATGTCATGTTGTTGCGTCATATTTTCAGTTATTCTTTCATTTTTTTGTTATCTATAAAACTAAATTTTAGATTATTTATTTAAAAATACAAGATTGCCTGAATAGTTTCAACTAAATTTAAAGATGGAAATAATGTAAGCAAATAGAGGTTACATTGCGTCAAGTTTTATCTTGTGTGGTAGTAAGAGATTGACATGAAAAAACAAGCTACGGATGGATATGTTGTGCCAAGTTACGAAACACCCATTTAAAAAAAATCAATTATCAATACCCTGCTTACAGCACTTATGAGCTTATCACAAACAACCCCAACACTTTAGTGTGAAGGACACCCCATCACGGCAGATAAGATAAAGAGTGTTCTGCTTTGCTAAAAGATGGATTACAACATTGCTCATACGAGTTGAGGAGAATGCAATATATACTTGTGTGTCATTTTGATATTGGAGAAATTTGTTATTTCCTACTGCTGAAAATGACATTCGTACAATTCTCTTGTGTGAGCATGGCATATACTCTTGTGTGGTTGGCTCCTACTTTCCTATAAAACATCTACCGTACCTTCTATATATCTCTTCCTTCTTTACTTTTGTATGGTAATCTCCAGTAACACCTCCAATCTTATCGTCTCGCATATAGTGACCTATTTGTGTAGCAAGTGCCAAGAAACTCTTACTGAAACAAATCTCTCATTGCTTTCCAGGTGGTCTACCCTTTCTCCTTTTCCTGTCTCACTATTGCCATAAGCTGCTCCCCTCCCCCGCACAAAAAACATGGTCGCCATCAGTGAGCTAATTTTCTGTGAACAACCATTCATTCAACAGATTTTGCAAATTTCCCTGAAGTACTGCATGCCCACCAGTCTCTGAGGTGTAACGGTTGTGCACTTCTTTGCAAGAAAAATACGAGTTCGATTTCCAAGTAGTGAAATTATTAGTAGCCTATTGAATATCTCAGTATGTCTTCTGGGGCTGACTGCATCCCACTCAGCCTGTATTGGTCTTGACAAACAAGTTGAAAACAACCCACCAATGAAATCATCCTATGACAAGCGTTGTGATATCTACTAAATCTACTTTTATCAATGAGTGAACTTGGCTGTGTGTCAGCCCGTCAAAAGTCTCTGAAGTTTGGGGTGAGTGTTTTGGCACAATGACAGATTGGATCCGGACCACCAATGCCTGTGGTGTAGCGGTTAGGCGCTTTGTGGTCTCACCCAAGAGACTTTCAATTCCAGTGTGAGGGTAATTTTTATCGAGTACAGTATCTTGGTCTTTCTGTTGAGATGCTGTACCTCTTTCAGTCCAGGTTGGCTCTGACAGGCAGGGTAGAAGCCCATCTCCTAAATGATTTGAATTTGGGTTGTAAAAACACGACCTACATACACACAGGTCAGGCTTACTGAGGGCCTACTGTGAAATATTGAGAAAAGCAGTTTAGCAGGCATTATATTCTGTCGTAACTGTTACTGATGTGAGGCTGTGTTGTATTGGCACACATTTTAATCCCCCACCTTTAATGGTGACTAATTATAGGCTTAACCTGGAATTGAACCTCTGAATGTACAGTAAGGATGATATGATTGGGTCTATAAACTTCCGACATCAGTCCACAGACACCCCTACCCCCTCTTCCCACAACAGTGACAGTGGAATGATTGTAAATATTTTTATTTTACAACTCCAGTGACACAATTTAGATAATCTTAGAAGCAGGATTTTGCCTGTCTGGGCTAATATATATGCAGGCTGCGAGTGGGACACACCATCCAAGCAGACAGACAGGGACACTCGATGAAACAACTTCCCTACAGCAATTGAACTCTCATCGTATGGGATGTGAGGTTAAGAGCCAAGCCATAACACCACAAGTATGACAGTTTAAGTAACAAAAATACAAACATAAACACTTGCTCATGTTGAAAATGAACAACATTGGTACTTTTTATTTCTGAAACAAGCAAAGGCATAATATAACAATATATTTATATATATATATATATATATATATATTAAATTTTACATTTCTTGTACGGATAAAATTTAAAACAGAGTTGAATGCTGCGGTCACCTGTGACTGACGTGACCGTGGCACACCAGTTTGGTCAGCATGGGTTCTCAACTAGGGCAAAAACATAGATCTAGTATTTCTGAAGCTTGTGGGTACAGGACCAACATAGTGAGGAGTTTTGCTACAGCGTCGTTTAAAAGCAGAGTGTTAGTAAGTCTGTACGGTTTTCTAGCAATGAAGTTGAAAATAAAAGCAGAAGCTTTTTACGTGCTCATACTGAGCAAAGATCTCGTTAAAATGTTACAATTCCTTCGACTCAGAAAAAAAAAACCCAACAACAAAATAACACAGTTCTATCTTCTCTAGTTCTATCTAAACATGTCAAGGATGAATAAAACGGCAAACCAAATGTCCTACGTTACACATGACCACCAGAACATAATCGAGTGACTAGAAACATGAGATTCTCATTTTTTCACAATTATGAATTTTGTGACCATTGCAGAAAATGTTTTAAAATATTGCTAGAAACCTTAAGAAGACAAACATAGGTAAAATTTTCGTGACAAGCAATCTATGAAAAAAAAGATCCCAACCCAACAACTCAGGAATGAATGCAGACACAAATATGTCACCTTATCTCTGATCGCAACGTTTTCTGGTCCTTCAAACTCCTACTGAAGGAGTACCAAAAAACAAAAGAAGCAACAGAAAACGATGGCACATGCAATTCATGACAAGAGTCATTTTAAGAAAAAAGTTTATGTCCTGCACCAGCAGATGTAATCAAAGTTGCGAAATCTGCAACAAGTCAAGCTCAAGAAAACTTCAGAAAACTTCCAGCCTATATAGATCTATATGATGACTGTAAACGTTACTACTGGCCTAATTTAGGTCATTTTGGAGGAAGGGGCTACATATATTGCAAACACAAATGGAGCACCAAAACCATATAACAGTATCCATAGAAAAATTTTCAACAAAAGCTAGCCCTTAGTAAAAAAAAACCGATTATACACAGGTGATACACAGGTAAGACAGTATTAACATTAGCAGTAAACCTGTCAGCAGTGAAAGCAAACATGGGGTTGGCTGGCAAACATCATGACCAGAATCTGCCACTACAAAACATTTCCACATGTCAGTGATATTTTAAATTAGATTTCTGACAATCAAGACTAATTGTAAAATCTAAAAAAGCCCCCCCCCCCCCCCCCCCCCAGGTTACAAAACTATCAATTTATAATAAAACAAGCAAGACTTAAAAAGGAAAGAGCCCAAAATAAACATTTGTAATCCACACATGAGAAAATGGTGAAGCACATCTAAGTGAAGAGAAAAAAAGACTTACAAATAGTTGAGCATTATAATTGGTTTATCGAGGAAAATCCTACGCTTTTGAAACTATGATTTATTTCAATATATATATAAATATATATATATATATATATATATATTTATATATATATGTGATGGAAGAATGAACCTTTTGAAAACGACATTATTTTTCACTCACACAACAGAGCAATTTTATTAGTTCCATCACATTCTCCCTCAATACTTTACTCTTTGAAGATTGCATCTACTTAGTCCTCATGAGACAAGTTTAAGATAGAAATAACAATGTAAAATCACTGAGGATTTTCTATACACTGGGGTATAGTATATTATACATTCTTACTTCATAGTATTCTGGCAATCATGAATAAAAAAAATTCTGTCTGAGCAAGTGCCTGAAGCAAGCAAGTATCTAGTATTAAATTCAACTTGAGCACTTGACACTCCAGTTAGTTACTTGAGGTGAAACACAGTCAACCATAGCTCAAACGATGGAATGTTTCTTTTGCAAAAGAACCCCACTATAAAAAAACTTTCATAACGCATCCCAAATCAACACAGACTGATTGTAACCTGAAGGATCATTTAAAGAGACATACATGTTGTTCTTAATTTTATATTTACAACTAAAATTCCTTTTGCACTTAATTCAAATTTACTTTGATTCACTGGCAAATGTTTCCATTCATAAACAAGAAACTTACAGACCCTCCCCAGGCGAAAATCAGACAACAATAAGGGAGTGATACGACAGCTCATTCGCTGCTTTGAATACTAATTTCCTTCATTTCCAATAACAAAGTGACCTCACTTTTTCATCCTTTCAACATTGTATGGACTTTCAACGATTGTAGAACATCATGTTTTCACTACATCACAGGTAGACATTGTATAATCAGCTTCCACTGTATAAAACACTTTACTGGTAGGTAGTCAGTTGACATAGTCCTCTTGGTGATGTTAAAGGACAGATTAAGCTATCCATCTAATATTCCAGTCTCAGCGTGGTATAAATTAACATTAAAGATTTCACGAAGAAGACTTAGTATACCACTGTAATATGACAAAAGTTACAAAGCAAATTAAGTTAAAACAGAACTAGAAATACTAAAAGCTATAAAAGATATCCAACCTTTATGTCACTGCAACCCATGCAAATAACTGGCGCAAATTTTGATACTTTTTTCTCCAATATCAGAAGAGTGTAAGAGGCAACAAGTATTTTACAAAGGTTAACACACAAGAGTCAGAAACACATAACTGAAATAATGACCATCAACTGTTGTCCCATCTACTCACCATTTTATGCGAACTTTTAAAATGAATTTGGTAATTACAAAATATTTTTTTCTCTAGAATTTTGTTTTAAAAAAGCTCTGGGATTCCTTTACATTCTGTTTGTCTCAGCAGAACATCCAGAAAAGAAATAAACTCCTCCTACCATTCGACAAACACAAAAGAAATCGATTTAAACTGATTTTTAAAAACATTTCAATGGTAAACAAAAGAAACTATTGTCACTCTTTCATTTTGAGTTTGTAAATACTCCCTATAAAATAACACTGTCTGTGATCCAAAACCAATAAGTAGCCATTGATTCACCAGTCGATGTCAAATTAAAATATATGGACCATGAATTTATAAATACAAAATGGAAATATAAAGAGGGTAAATAAAAAATGATAATTAAAAAATAGATTAGGAAACAAACTTTCCCAAAAGTGCTACTGAGACATTCTCCGCCTACAGCATGCTTAATGTTGGAGAGAAATTCAATTTGATTTTAATTTGAAGAAACTAGTAATACTGTTCAGATAAATCTTCAGTCAAGATTTGAGTGGCATTTTCATACTGAACAGACACACTCACAGAAGAGAAAAGTTTTCAAAGTAAATGTTTTATGCACTCATGAACACAGTATAGATCATTCAGGAGGCAGTCTACTTTGACCCTGTCTGTCAGGACTAACCCAGGGTGAGTGGAACATAGCATCCCAGACAGACAGACAAAGATGCTTAATACAACAGCTTTCCTATTATGGGAATTGGACTCATGCTTTTTGTGCTAAAGAGTCTTACCATTACACCACAGAAGTGGGTAAATTAATATTCTTTTCAGGACCCTGTGGCCCATAGAGCAAGCTTTATTCCAGTTTCTGTGACATAAAGCAGTACAGATGATTACTTACTATACACAGTTTTAAAATACAAGAACTTTCAGTTTAAGGGGGGGGGGGGGGGGGGCTACACCTGGAGGCTATCTCGCTTATTACTGGACCGAATTTTACCAAATTTTACACATATAACAAGCACAGTAAGGAGTCTTAAAATCCGCAATGAAATTTGAGAAAAAAGTTTCGTTTCCCTGGATACGCCGCCATATTGGATTTTATTAACATGTCTTACGTAATGAATACCGCACTTATCGCTCTTGGAAATTGATTGTTTTTTTGCATGCGTGTTCACAAACATTATATCTAAAAATTTGTCTGTTGTTTTTTTCCTAATCGAATTAGAAAATTTTTAATGAATTTTTTCCTGAGGTAGCATTCAAGTTTGTGAAAAATCCGTGAAAATCCATACTCCAGACACCACCAACAAAAATCTATTCCATATATCAAAAATTCAACAGACAAATGTTTAGTATTACCTCTTCTCTTCATTCTGTGAAAATTTCATGAAGATTGGAAGAAAAATGCTGGAGTTATTCAAAAAAGTACAGAGAAAAGTCGCATTTTGAGAAAACGGCCGATAAAGAAAAATAAAATACTGACTTTATGAGGAAATGGCGGCTACAAACATGCCCGGTATGGGAAAAAATACGGTTTTTGGGGGTTCTTATGCCATGAAATAGTTGTAGGAGAGGCTGAGGAAGCTAAAAATGCCTACAACTTAAATTCCATGATTTTGAGCCGAATTTTGATTTTGGGGGTGTAGCCCCCCCCCCCCCCCCCTAAACTACAGAGGCAATCAGCTGTTGTCGAGACCTATCAGCATGTAGCTGGTCCACAGCATCAGGACAGCTCCAACCACAAAAAGTCACACATTCACACAATCAAGTTAATTTTTAAAAAAAATTACATTATACACTGCAAATTATTTGCAGAGCAGTAAAAATTTTAAATTCAACAAAACATACCTTTTTCTAAATGGATACCATGAAGACAACTCAATAGTACCTGCTTTCTTTAGAATTTTTCCTACGGCTAACATATTCTAAAATGTGAAAAAATCCCAGAACTGTTCTGAGGTATGTGACAGGTCATCAGTGTGAAGTGAAGTAAGGCAAATCAACTTAAAGATGGCACAAAAAGCTCATGAGTATGTAAACATTATGATCATTGCCTTTTAAGACTTAACCTGTCACAGCCCCTCCCCTCCCCTTCCAGTTCATGATGTGGTTTGTTTATTTGACAGGCAAAAGCCCTGAGCATAGTCACATAAATGATGCTTCTAAATCAAAGGACAAAGGCTATCAGAGCTTATGGTATTTGGAAAACATCTACATCTTGATTTAATTCATAGAAATTAATGAAAACATAAAACATAAAGATAGAATTATTTCCCATGTACTTCTAGTTGGCTGTAACTGTAAAGCTATGGAACAAAAGCAACAACAAAAAAAAGATTTTTTAATAGAAAACAGAAATACCATTTTCTAGATAAAGATAAATAAATCTACTGTGACTTATTATGAGATATGAAAACCTACGGTAGCACTATGGAAAACTGGTAACCCTGGAAACAAAAACATCTGTGTCATGGAGACACACATGGACAACAAACGTTAGAAGGCTTATGATCATTGCCCACTTCACAACCGTGGAGAAAGTCATGCAATGCTGAGAAAAATTCATGGATTATAAAAGAATATCACAGATGGGTATGAGAGAATTGAAAGAGACTGTCACCAGCACATTGAATGGATTCATTCAGTACAAGATTGGTCAACTCCATTTATCCAAGCATTGTATACTCTGAGACAAGTCACTTCCACTGCTCTCAGCTGTTTCACTGAGATCACATTGACGTTATGATACAATAGAGGTCTAACACTTCTCCAGCACCAGTTGCATCTTAACACTGGCAAATGTAAGTACCAGCATGTGAGCCTTGATATACCCTGGATCAGACACTCATAATGGTGCCAGTAATCAAACAGCAACAGATTAGACGATTAAAGATCAGGCAATTTTACAAACAAGAAAAGCGTTTACAGTACACCCCCTGGCACCACAATAAAAGGCAGGAATGAAGTTTTATGTCCCTCTCAGATAGGACTGAGCAAAGTCAGGGGAGGGCCCTGAAAATTCTTCAAAGCATTTTACATTCAAGAATGTCAGGCTGGGGGTTTGAACCATGGTCAAAGCCAAGACAGCAGAAATTTGTTATAACTTTTTGCAAGTTGGTACCACAAAGAAGTACCCAGAGCTTTGTAAAACACATTTGCCTATGCCAGTTCACCTACAGCCCTGTGGCAAAAGCAGGGTAACTTGTCCTAGAACATCATTGACTTCACTATCCCACCTGAATTATTAATAGAAACTCCCACACCTCACTACATTTTGTGGTTCTTCGATGTAATGCACAGTATCAAGTTACAATAAACATAAAGGCAAAACTGGCCGTGAATCAAACCTCATTATTTACACAGCTCAAAAGAATATTTATGGAGATCAGAATGATTTTTTGTTGTTGTATCTTGCCATAAACCTAGTCTTATCATCTCTATGTGTCAACAGGTCATTCATAAAAGCCTAGCCCTCAAGTTCAAGCACATGGCGGATTGGAAAACAAATTTGAAAAACCTTCTTGAGGCTTTAATAGATTACATATATGGTAAGACAATAGCCTTGCTTCATTGATGTAAAAGAATTTCACAAGCTTTATACAAAGAACTTTTTCAAGCCTATTTAAATGTTTTAATTGATTTCCGCACGTCAAAAGAGCTCCAAAGTTTTGATAGCTTATTCATAGGGCCCAAGTTTTTTCTAGCCAAAAGTGAGCGTTGACATTGCATCCACTTATTTTTTAAATATGTTACAATTCAATAATGCATATCAAGTTTAGCTCTCAAATGGATCTATATAAAATGCGAGAGCAAAACATACAATTCAATAAATTTTGAGTAGAATTGTGCAGTAAATGGCAACTATTAAAGAACACAAGAATCTTATGAGTCAAACAATACTTCTTTCTTTCAAAAAAGAAAAAAAGAAGGAATGAATTGAAAACATAGAATAAACAGTGAGTAATAAAAAAACAAAAGTAAGCAGAAGAAAAGACAAAACATTTCCTTTCTTTAGTGAAAGGTAAAGGAAACAAAAAATTCATTCTCAAATCACTTAATAAAATGAAAGAGATAACCATTATATTCAACTCCTTTGAAAGCAAGAAAAAGTCATGACCATAAAGGAAAAACACAATTTCAGGGGAATATAAAGAGAGAGTAAACTCATGATACTGTTAAACACACAAAGAGAAAAAAAGAACTGTAACATTTATAATTAATACTAGCAGCATGATGCAAGACTTCTTTATGTTGATTCCTAAAATGCATAAAAATATCAGGCTTTTAAAAATCTAAGCCTGAACCTCCCCATAAAGCATAAATGAAGATATCACCTTTTTTAAAAATCACAATCTGTGATATTCACACGGATATTTCATGTGTTACAAGTAACAAATGCTCAGCAAAAAGCATGAAATAATGAATGACAAACAAAGAGGAACCAAAAAGAAAAAAATAAATTGATAAAAGAACCGAGTCCAGGGCAGAAAAGTTTGCTTTTGCCTCAAGCACAATTCAGCCAAAGGTACTTAATATACGAGACAAAAAAATAGGAACTAAGACTAAACAGATTATTTTGTCCTGAAGCTAAAAACAAGTGAGGATTTTACAAAAAGAATGTACACATTTTTTGACAGCGACTGTTCGTTGAGAAAGTTCAGGTCACGCACAAAGGAGACTAGACACTACTTGGGCCAAAAATCTCCAAGTCCATCGCTTTTACTCTGACAACAGTCAGAAAGTGCATAGAAGCAAACATAGTATGCCAATAGATCTGATCTCTGAGGCGAAAAAAGCCCCTTAATCAATACAAGATTAGGATAAATGACTAACACTTATAAGATTCGTTGCAATACAAAACATAACGAGTGTTCTATACACAGTGGAACTTATTTCCTTAATCTATTTTGTCATGAAAAGTAGCCTACCATGAACACAACATTTAAATCTCATCTGAATTGAGTCGGTTAGAATAGAATCTCTAGGCCCTAATTTCAAAAAGAATTTATCTGAACCATGACACACTAGTTTCTAGACAAATGTACATATACTAAAAGAACTGGTTTACTTATATTGAACTGTGGTATAAACTCCAAATCTCCATCACCCAGCAAAAACCTTACCCCCATCACAACTTTATATAGAAAAAAGAAAACTTGTCATGAAGAACCCTAAAATACCCCTATAAGTATAAGTAAGTACACACAACAATCGCGGAACAGAAATTATTTTACCAAGACACTGGAGTCCTCGGTTTGAATGTCATTAGCAGAGGTACGATGAGCACTCATTTCTCTTAAACTTTCTCCCTCAGTCTGCTCACCCCATCTACCTACCCACCTACTGATCAACCACCCGTTAACTCATCACCCACCAACCCACCTTCTGATCCACCCACCACCAAACTACCGATCACCCATCTACTGATGCACCTAACTACCCATCAACTCACTACAAAAAATACCAATACCCACCTACCGATCAACCCAACACCAAACTACCCACCAAAACCCAGCACCAAACTACCCACCCCCCACCTACCCATTAACCCATCAGCTACTAACCAATCTACAGATCATCCCACAACCAAACTACCCTACCCTTTCAACCCATCACAAACCTATACACTGGGTTCCTGCCATGAACTCCCCACCAAATTCAAGGAGATTTCAAGAAGAAATTTTAAAAATTCAACGAGATTGGGTCAAGAAATTCATGCCGTTTTCGACAGCACATTCGCATCTCAAAAGCCTATTCCGATAGGCCTACACTTGTCTGAGAGGAATCATAGCGTCGATTGTCCAACAAAAATTTTGTTCATATCCGATTTGGTGAAATTCAAAGAGTTTTCAAGGAGGTTCCTCAAATTCAAGGAGTTTTCAAGGAACTCTGTACACACCAAATGATTACCATCCAACAACCCACCACCAAACTACCCATCACTCACCTATCCACCAAATGATTTTCCACCCACCTACCAATCAACCTAAGCAGCAGTTCAATATATCACAATAAATACGGTAATTGTGTTTATGTAGTGCATTTCCACACTCACCAGAAAGCTATATACTTTAAGTGCTTTACAACTATTTAGTTTGATACACTGAATTCCTAGAATAGGGAGGACACAGAATTCAGGCTGGACATTTATCAAATGTAGTTTTTGTTTAATTTCAATAAAGAGAAAACATAATCAGCACAAAAAAATGACTATATAGTGCAGGTAAAAAGTAAAACCAATAGACAAAACAAGATAGGGAGAGTAAAAAAGTAGAACCTACCAGTAGCACCCTCCAACACCTCCCTCCACCAAGTAAAAAACTAATTTAAAAAAATCAACATCTGAATTCAATATAATCTGGAACATGTGTGGGTCTTCTACTAATAGATGCTACACAAGACTAGATACTGAGACCACAACTTTTGGATTTCTCAAATGTCATTACGAGGAACTTTCCATAAAAAAATTAATCAAAAATGTATTTTAGATTTATTATCTAAAAGTATAAATACTAGCTAGGGAAGAATTATAGTGATATTCATTAAATGCTTTCTTATGATACATCCCTTTTACGCCTGACTTCTATTTTTTAGCTCAACAAACAATTGGCAAAAAAAGTGATAACAAAAGTGGGTAACTGAGATATAATAATCTCAGAGATACCAAAGGTCACAAATTGCAGGCCCGAAGACATCAAAAGTACTATCAGGCTTATCACATCACAAGTAGCACAGCAGACAAGGAGGATTCATACAGTACATACTTCTCTCTCCAGAACATGTTACACTATTTCACGATACAAACACAATGCCATACATACGGCACACACCTGAACATTTACTTCACACGATTGATCAATTCAAGCATTTCCTTCACACAGTTGATAAATTACATTCCTTCATATTCCTTCACATAATTTATCATTTACTTTACACAGTTTATTATTTACTGGCATATACTCTGAACAATTTATCATTTACTATACACAACTGACCATTTACTGTCATATACTCTCAACAGCTTATCATTTACTTTACACAATTTATCATTTACTGTCATATATTCCGAACAATTTATCATTTACTATACATGAGTGATCATTGGTGTCAGGACATGGTGGAAACAGGCGCTTGTCAATTTTGGGCATATTATTATTATCATTAATAAAATCCTAAACCCTGTTCATCTGCTTTGCTTTTGATGAAAAGATTACAAATCTGGTGTCAGAAAATGGACGTCCGAGTTTGGTGACTTCCAAAGTTTGAGAGCGCTTGGAAACTGAAAGTTTACAGTTTTTGTGCCATTGATCAACATTTTCAGTAAAACCCACACAAAAATAAGTTTTTAAATGGACATAAAAGATGTTGAGATAATTTTGAAAAATTCAATAAACATTTCCTATCAGGCGGGAAAAATGCTGTTTTTTTTTTCGATTTCATTATTTTGACCAGCACCTCATTTCACCACGATGACACACATTTACTACATTCATCACACAACTTATCATTTACTTCATTGGACTGGATCATTTAAGTAAGTCGCAGGGTTCTATATTCAGCACGGTGTTGGATCAGATCACCTGGCCAGGGCACGGAATGTTTCCAAGGCATGAATACTGCTGGACAACCTGCCAGGAAAAAAAAAGAAAGCAGAAAGGTATGATGAAATGATAAAGAAACAATTTTATATCTTCACAAAAACAAACCATAACAAATCACCACCACACACTGTGCTGTAAAAAGCAACAAAAACATGACAAAAAGCCTAACAAATCAAACATATTTTTTTTCCAGGCCACAAAAAACATTAAGGATGGTTGACATACTTTGTCACTAAAATATGAATCAATTGGGTGGGGGGGGGGGGCGCACTGGCTAGCAGTACAAGCACTCATAACTTAATTTTTGTGGAGTGAGAGGGGGAAAGGGGGAGAAGAAGGAAAAAAGCGTTCGGGTCTAGGACATTGTCTCTTATGAAAAGTATATAACTGTCAAAGTTGTGTACTCCCTTTGACAAAACTAGAGATTATAATTAGAAAGTGGACTGCTTCAACCCTCTCAATTGGGGCCAATCTTGGCCGAGTGAGGGATACTATATGATCAGAAAGATAAAGATACTCAATGGAACATATTCCCAACCAGAGGATTGAGCTCACTTCTTTTGCTCTGCCTTATCATTACATCAAAGATGCCAGGTTTTTATTGGCGACATCTCCACAAATCTGGAATAGCAGTTAGTCAAAAATGTCAGAGTATATGTTATTTCAGGTGTAATCCACACAATTAGGTCATTCTGTGATATGATAGCAGTTGATACAAAAATAAAGACCTGATGCATAGCAATCAATTTCTACAGGGCTATTATCATATGATAAGAAATAATCCACTCGCACGCTAAGAATACCCAAACAAAATAAGAGAAACAGACCACAGGGGAGCAGTCACCAACTGCCAGCCTCTTAAAAAAGTGATGAGAAACAACTCACTGCTACATGACACTCATTAGCATAATACGCCAACCAATACAATGCTGATCAGCATAAATAAGAACCAAAAAACCCCCATTCATTACCAGGAATCTCAAGAATCAAAGTGACACTCATTATAATACAAGAACACCCATGACACATATAAGCATTATATAGGAACCAACACACAATACAACACATAATACAGGAACCAACACACAACACATAAGCATTAAACAGGAACCACAGTACACATAAGTAGGTACCACAAACTGAAATTTCAAAGTCCTCTGATTTCATATTTAACTGCACTACTTTATAGAATTTATCATTCTGAGCATTTTGATACCAGATTTATACATATAGCTTCATTTTTAACAAAGTTATGAACATCTGAAGTTGCAGAAAAATGTTACAGTTTTTTAATTGCGAAATTTCTACACTTTGAGATGTCACAACATTCTTAAATTTGAATGGACATTCACAAAAACTTGTAGACACACACCTATGCACATAGAGAACAATCCCAATTTTTTTCAGGGCTATCAAATAACCAGAAGATGGAAATTTATTGACGTAAACATGGCTTTTTGACCAAAACGGCAAGAAACACAAGGGGAGGTTAAAATCACCACTCGCGACCGACGGCTTATCGGCTGCGCGCCGGGCCGCGTTGAAGGGAAGGAGAGAGAATTTATATGAAACCGGGGCCATGGTGCCCTGATTGCGAGCCGACGGGGAGCGTCCAGTATTTATTTGCGTATAATGGCTGTGTTATTCTTGAAGAGGAATGAATGGGCTTTCTGCCGATGTATTTCCGTAGTCAGTCCGATCACTGGTTCCATAAAAAAACAGCACCGTAAGTTTTCACATGCAAATCTCTTCTATTAATTCTTTAAGGACAGTCTTTAGAAATATATCACTGGAAAGAGCGTCTTCTCATCTTGAAATATCGACGAATCAGATTGCAGTATTTAATACCATACGCTCCCCGTTCCTGTTCAACCGAGGTCACTCTAAAAATCAATGCACGAAACGCGCGGCCGCTGCGGTGAAAACCTCGATAGTGTTGTCTTTTATCCCGCAAGATTTTGCTTTCAAAAGAATCGTTGATTCAAATAAATAAGACCACTAAAAAGAGGAAAAGCTCCTCTTTCTTCTGATATATCAAGTGTCTGTGTGTATGCATGATCACACAGTGTTTTAGGAAGGTAAAAATATGGGTTTCGGTCTCTGTGACAGTGCGCCACGGAGGCGCTCGGCCAGTTTGCGGTACCTACACATAAGCATTATACAGGCATCATCACACAACACATAAACATTACAAAACCAACACATAACACACCTAAGCATTTTACAGAAACCAACACACAAAACAGATAAGCATTATACAGAAACCAACACAACACATAAGAATTTTACAGGAACAAACACAAAACACATAACAATTTTACAGGAACCAACACACAACACATAAGAATTATACAGGAACCAACACACAACACACATATAAGCATTATACAGGAACCAACACGGCATTCATGAGCACAATGCAATGGCATCAGACTGACCTCCCAAACGCGTTGAACAACGCCACAATCTCTGTACGGGTCAGCTGGAAGTCTGACTTGAGGCTGGCATTGACCGTGGAGTCCCCCGCCATGCTGTCCCCGGAGAAGAGAACCTTCAGAGCTGTGCCCATTCCCAAAACCTGTTCAAACAGCTTTCATTTGAGTAAAACGAAGCACATAGACAAAATAACAAGTCTTTCTATGCAGGGAAAAGGCAAGTTTAGTTTAGTTTTAGTAGAGGGTTTTACGGCGCTCGCAACTGCATAAGGTCATATGAGCGCCAGAAGATTAGAGGTGTTACAAGAGAGTAACAAACATAAAAAAGAAGAAGGGGAGATGAGGACGATAGATGTTTGATAAGAAAGAAGAAGCAAACCACACCAGAGCACCCACCAACCACCCACGGAAAAGGCAAGACTCACAAAAAGATTATAGAGGTGAGAAAAAGATGTAGGTCATTCTGGTGGAGCCTTCAAAGCGCCCACCTGAATAAACACAGGGATGGGAACAAAACAGTACGGTACAACCTTAAAGACAGAAACTTAAAAAGAAATCAAAATCGTCTTCGAAGATGCATATTACAAAGATATTAATGATGCAGTCGGAAACAACTATATGCAGAAAACTATTTGCAGCTTTGTCAATTATGACTTTACTATCCTTCAATATTTTAAAAAACTTTTTCTCTTTTCAGTTTCAGACAAAATATGATAACTGATCAACCCATGCATAGCTTTGTTCTTCATTCTACATGTCAACAAACATAAAAGTTATACCCAAAACAAAGAGAAAAAAACCCTAGTGTGACTGAACTACACACCTGTAACTTTCCCCACAGCTTGCACTTGTCGCAGCCAACACAGTCCATGATCCGAGAGATATTGCGGAAATGATGGACAAACTCGCTCTGAATGAACGAAAGATGAGCCAGACATAACATTTTACATTAAACCAGATGTGCCTACTCCTTGTTGACCAAAAACAGGAAAATTCCTCTGAATTCTCTCTCAAAACAAGCTGAACTTGGGGATTACAGTTTACATTGAAGTAAATGATACATTATATGAAGTAACTGATAGTCATTTATCAGTAGTGTGAGAAATGCTAAAAATGACTGCTTGTGTGAAGTAGATGATCAGTTGTGTGTAAAGGATCAGGGTTTTTTTTTCAACAGAAACATCACTTAAAGTTGTTTTTTTTCCAAGAAAATTACTTTGACTTATGTTTGCTTAATGTACAGTCAAAATTTTAACTTTGTATACAAGGATTTTAAATATAACCAACTTTAAATTTGACAAGCATTTTTGCTTGTCAGATGTCCTATTTTTACACCACTCAGACAGTCAATTTGGATACTTATATTGCTTCACTCTCAACTGACTAACAGCAATTCCACTCTAAAAAATTTTTGATGTTGCTTTGAAGAATGTTCATTCCAAGTTTGAATGCATTCAGACAAAAGAAATGCTAATTCTAAGGCAAGATACAAATACCCAATATGCACACTATTTCTTTCTGTTTATGAAAAAATTGAAAATCATATTATACCTGCTTGTCTATCTACACCATTGTATGAATTAAGCTAAAAAAGAAGCTCAAAAGATTTTAATCATTGCAAAAAATAAGATTTAGAGAGCACCACTTACCTTGAGCTGTAGCATTTCCTGAGAGTTGACCTTGAACAGCTGGCTTTCATCAAAATGATCAGGAAAGTTTCTGGAAAGGAAAAAAAACCCAACAAAATTTGAAGGGAACTGCCATTCCATACAACTGGTGTCACAGGATACAGACAAAAACATAACTTTAACAATTTCCTATTCTAAAAAATTTCTTTTCAATCAAACGTGTGTATAAAACAAGATGAGGCAGAAATGACACATCCAAATATGTGTATTTGTTTTTTTGTTTCAGTAGAGGCTTTACGGCGCTCGCAACTGCATAAGGTCATATGAACGCCAGAAGATTAGAGGTGTTACAAGAGAGTAACAAACATAATAAGAAGAAGGGGAAATAAGGACGATAGATGTTTGATAGCAAAGAAGAAGCAAACCACACCAGAGCACCTGCCAACCACCCACTGTGTATTTGTGCTCCCCCAAGTGAACCACAAGTTAGTGTTCTTTGTGACTGGGTGTACAGATCTTTGAGAGAGAGAGGAAATGGAAGAGGGAGAAGGAGAGCCAGAGACAGCCATACGTATTTGTGCATTTTGGCCAATAATAAATCAGTGTACAAGTAGTAGTTTTGTTGTAAAGTGTAAAAAGATTTCTCTCAAATAAAAAGTGGTAGGCCTACATGAACACGGTGCCTTTCCAACTTTAACAACAAAAGTCTTACTTGACAATTGCCAAAAAGTCCTTCACGCCTTCCTTTAAATCTGCATCTTCCTGAGCATCACCAGTGTAGAAAACTTCCTGATTTGAGAGAAAAACAAAAAATGTTGAAATTTACATTGCTGAAGACTATTATTGAGTGATAACAGCATTGCATCTTTTGCCTTGTTATAAAATAAAACAAGAAACTGCAGACATAACATACACAGGTATCTGAGTTGTAATGGTTAGACTCTTCGCCCTTGTACCCAGAAAATATGAATGCAATTCCTATGTGGGGAAAGTTTTTTTTTCTTTTAAATCGAGTATCTCTGCTTGTTTACTGAGGTGCTGTATCCCACTCAACTTAGGTTGGCCATGAGAAGCTGGATTAAAGATCTACAATAGTCATATACTGCTAACTGTCACCTTTAGCTGCACCTTTATTATTATAAATGTAAGAGGGAAAAACATGTTTTTAAATCTCAAGTATGCATGCTCTTTAATAGCAGACCCCATCACCAAACGTCATGACCCCCAATAGGGGTCATAATCACACTGCAGGAATACCCCCAATAGGGGTCATAATCACACTGCAGGAATATCTGTTCAAATGGACTAAATGCACAACCTGATGTGATAATTGTGGTATCAAATACTTGTGCATTCAAGATCACCACAAAAAAAAAAAAAAAAAAGGTGTTAAGTATTTTACCTCTTCCAAATATGGCACAGCCTTTGATAGGGCCCGTAACTCTACTAAGTAAGTGAAGTACAGGTTTTTCAGCCTCTGTGGGCCATGGTCATCTGTCTTCTCTGGGTCAAATCGACGCTGGAATTCCTTGAGGTTGTGACCCCAAGTACCTGGGCCAAAACCATTCTTCGCTGAAGGGGAACAAACATGAGACAGTTAATAGCATTCAGATGGAAAATAAACAACAGCAAAGTATGGTTTTAACAATATTTTCAAAATTAAAGTAATTTAAGAGGCAAGACCTCCAAACTTCCATCCCTTAAATGACCAAGTCAAGTAGGTGGTGAGCCTAAAAAAATTCTCCACCAATGTAAATGTAGCCAAATTCAATAATGCCATTCACTAGGATTCAAACAAGTTATTCGCATTGAAACCCAGCAGTATGCAAAAAAGGAACTAACTACACATTGACGTAGTAATTACTTACAAACTCCACTCAAATGTGAGGTGGTGACATGTTCAAAATATCCATATAAATATTTGTGAGTACATCCTCAGAGAATGTGACTAGTAATTTGAAAAATACTAAGGTTTTATATGCACAGACACATATGAGTAAAAATAAATCATAAAAAACTTATTGCCTTTTTAAAACAGAAACATGCTTTGACCGCCTCAATTTACGTCTCCTTATATCACATATAACAATATATTAACACATAGAGAAGAGATCTCCCACACACACAAACACACACCACAAAAATATTTACACACATCACAAAAAAATTTCTCACAAACAACATAAAACAATAAATATTCACAAGCAATACACCATTAAAATATTCACATACATATACACATATAAACAAAAAGAAATATTTACACATACACAGACATAAAGAAAACACAAATACAACAGAAAAAAACATTCACACAAACATACACTCAAGCAGACATACACAAATGAAAAACTTATAGAAAGTATCCACACCCACATACACACACACAACTCATACAGCACTGACCTGGGAAAAGGTACTGGTCACACAGATGGATGTTGATGCTGGTGTGGAGGCCTGAGATGAGCCGATAGAACACCCGTTTCTCCAAACACATTGCTACAGAGGGAAACAGGAGAGAAGAAAAAGAAACGGTTCATTTTAAAAAAAGTACTTTACCAAGAAAATACATTTTTAAAATATTTATCTGTGAAAATAAAGTCCTATAGACACCCACAAATCCATTGCTTTGTTTTTTAAAAAAGAAAAACAGCTCTTAAACAACTGTCGATGACATTCATATATATATATATATGAATGAAGCTGAAACACAATCATTCTGGCAACACAAAAACCAACAGAAAAAATTACAAGAAGTGATATAAGTAAAGATGAAAATTTTCAATACGAGACTGACATACAACCTCAGACAGCCTTTTGTGAGACAAGGACTTGGCACTAAGGGAAAACACACTGAGTGGTTAGAGGGTGCAACTAGAAGGCCCCACTGATTTTCTTTTTCCTCAAATGATTCTGTTTATCTTTCTTGCTTTTCCCTTGCACTGCACAGTTGTTTTTGAGTGGAGGAGCTTTTCTTAATTCAAATTAAACACCAACAACTAAGCTGGACTTGGAAAAGGAAAATCACAAACAAAGCTGCAAGTTGGATGTGATGAAGTATCATTCTAAACCTAACCACAACAAGAAAGCAGAACATACTGGGCTTTCTCAGCTCTAAGACAAAAAGGAAGATATTAGCGTGTTTACGCAGACTTTTGGTCTGTAAGTGTTTGTCAGGTAGAGAGGAAAGAGTCACAAAGATAAAAGAGTTCACAGATATAACTGGTCCGCGTCATCACAGCTATAATGTAAGAATAACAAGAAGATTTGCAGAGCGCCTTTTGTTGTAAACTTGTACTTCAAGGAAAGTGACCAAGACAAGTTTGGTTTGTTTGACCAAAGAGAAAACTCAGATACATTTATGGTCATTCAGTGCATGGAAAATTAAAAGCAACACAGATAGGAACAACAGAGGGAAACAAAAAATAATAAGACCTACTAGTGCCGCTCTCCTACTACCCACTCTGACAACTCATATCGCATCAAGAAGAATTTATGAGGACAACAGATAGGATAGCACAAGCACACCCAAAAACCGTCAACACACTTATTGAGTGACAACAGAACTAAGAACAACAGGGTGGGGGAGGCTCTCATATGCATATTCACTGGCAGTAAAGTACCCACAATTTGGAATTATTGTTGTTCCTGATCAATACAATGTAGATAGTTTAGGAGATAAGCTCCTTCGACCTAGCCTATCATAGCCAACCTGGACTGAGTGGGATACACCATCCCAGAAGACGAAGATACTCAATGAATAATGCCCAGATAATCAAACTCCCATCATCTGCATGCAACAGTGAAAACCTAACCTGGGATACCCCTCGGATTTTGTGAAAATAACTTGAAATTTAGAAACTTGCATTGGCAAACCAAAAGACAGTTAATAGACACATCTAATATGGGGTTAAACAGAAAACAAATGCTTAGGATAACAACTGTTCAAATGAAAATAACGGAAATAACCACCAAAAACAATAAACTGCAAAAAACCCCTGGAAAAATGGCATTCAGGCCTAACTGTAACACCATAGTCGCTGTTCACATAGTGTGAGAGGATAAAAGTGACACTGAAAAACTAAAAACATATTTATTCAGTTCAACTAAAAACGAGATGCTATTGTCTTTGCCAAACAGAGCCACAAAAGACTTCCTACTCCGACAAAAGACTACATACTCCGACAAAAGACAAACTCCCAGCTGTACAGAATTATGAATAATGTCTTACCAGTGATACCCTGCACATGTTACCAGCGCGTCCTTGCATACTCTATGAGTGTGAAAGCATATAATGATCAAAGCTACATTTCCTCCCCCCGAGCACTCCCAAAACTAGGACCAGTTACTTGCCGAACTTGGGTAATTTTAATTCAAAAGCAAATTACTGAACCCATGTTTGCATCTTGTTCATTCCCAGCAAAAACCAAACCCATCACCAAAGACAAGACTACATGCAAACGTTAGTTCCTTCTTTCAATAAAATGACTCCTTTTCCAAATTGGTGTCCAGTTTTAAAAGTGGACAAAATACCCCTCAATTTAAAAAACAAAACAAAATGATCTTGTACGAAAAATGAAAAATACAATAAAAACGTTTTAAAATGCCAAATGAAACCAGACCTCAAAACCATTAATGTGCAAAATGATGCACTCCCAGACATTTTAAAATCTTGTTTTACCCTGACCATCAAATCCAAACTAGCAACTTTCAACAGTCAGACCTTTGCTTTATAAAACCAGTGCCTAGTGTATGGTACAAATGAGTATAATTGATATATTGGTAAAACTTGTCTTGGAAAACTGTCATTTAAAGCAACATATGATAAAATCTAGAGATAAAAGCACAGCCAATCCATTATCCCAGGACCTCTTTAGCTTGAGCCATGAGAAGAAAAAAAACATTGAAATTTTCACTGCTGGGATATTTAGCTGTAGGTTGATTGTGTGTATCAAGCAGGAACCCAGCAAGAGAAGCACTTGATTATTATATTTCAAGTTGTCTAACCGAATCGTCTTCTTCTGAAATGGCTTAACATAACAATGTTAACAATGAACTACATCACCAGAATCACCATAGGTTGAAGTATTTATTACAGAATGGCAGCACCCAGACAAGTTTCTCAAGAATATCACATTCTGCGACTTAGTGGGAATAGTAAAAGTACAATAAAATGTTTCATAAAATTGGTGCCTATATCCACTTACACTGAACATCTGAAAAAAAAAGCAGAGGGTTAAAGATGGGTTTAAATTTTAAGGAAAAATAAAATTTGTTAGGTAGGCCTATCTCAAAGAGAAGGACAGAAAACATATACCGAGTGAAAAATATAGAATCTATCGATACTGATGATAACATGAAGCAATGGCAAAGGTAGATAGTTTCGTCAGATCAACAGACAAAATAAGTCGATTCCACAAGACATTACATCAAACTTCAGTATTGGAACAAACACTGAAAATTAAGGAAACAGATAAGCTGGAGTTCATTCTATGAATACTAATCAATTCCTGGCAAACAAAAAATATAGACAAGGCTATAAAACAAGATTTTTTCCATACAAATGTACAGAGGAGCTGAATAAACACGAGCCAAAAAGAAAAATAGTTTACAGGTCAAACTTTACATTGAAAATCTTAGATCATTCTGAGATAGAAACATGACAGCATTTTGCAACAAGCAATAGGAATCAAAGAACTAATACTATGCAACACATTACGTCAACCAATAATCCAAGCACATTACAAACAGCATGGCGAATGACCAATGCATAAGACAGATGAAGTGAAAGGAAACCATGCTCATTTAAGCTCTTTTTACAATTTCAATAGGAAGAAACGATCTGAAAATGAAAACTTTCAAAAGACAACCAACTTTACATAACACTTAAAAAAGACATACATATCTTGGGCAGCCATATGCAAACCTCTGCTTGACAAATAAAAACCCATCAACTCATATCA
Organism: Aplysia californica; assembly: GCF_000002075.1. Classification (NCBI taxonomy): domain Eukaryota; kingdom Metazoa; phylum Mollusca; class Gastropoda; order Aplysiida; family Aplysiidae; genus Aplysia; species Aplysia californica. Next base: position 956,454 of record NW_004797435.1, on the reverse strand, counting down.
ATTCCCATTATCAATAACAACAACCTCAAGAACAGCAGCCCCCCCAGAAAGGAGCTCTTGTGGTCTAAGAGGTATGGTGTTCACCTCTCAGTCAAAAGATCCCTGGATTGAAACCTACCAACAACTAAAAAGTTTTCTTCTCAACAATTTCCTATTTTGTCCTTCTTTCCTGTTCTCTAGTCCCTTGTTGTCATCTGCTTTCCACTCCACTCTCTCACCCCTTCCCCCACCCGGCTCTCTGCTCCTCTCTCCCTGACTCATGACTCTTTCTACTGCTACTCCTAGCACGTTCTTAGAGCTGTCTTTCAGCCACACCTCTGATCTTAGGATACGTAAGATTGAATACCTAGCCTTCTCAGATAAGGGCAAAAAATCTCAGAGGTTCCATGTGCAGGCTGCACATATTCAAGATCCCTTGGTGGTCCTAAAATTGATAAAAATAGGCTTTAGCCACCACCTGGTAAAAATTCAAAAAAATAATTCCTCATAAAACTGAAAATACTCTCGTCAGTATTACAAAAAAAAAAAGCACTTTTGAAATCAGAATGTGGCAGCCTTAAAGTTGAAGACAAGGGACCCTCTGAATTAACCCTATCCGTACACCCTGGAGTCATTTTGTACCCCCGGGGTTGTATTCTTCACATTTTAGAAAACTTCTAGAGCGAAGATCTCTTTCAAACTTTCAGTATTTCTCAAAATATCATTTTGACAGACTGCTATGCAAAGCGTACGGATCAGATTAATGAGTAAATTTCCTCTTTAGAAAGTGGTGGCACAGAGTTCCCCACCTCATAAGGATGATACGATAGTAAAACAAGACGTACGGATAGGGTTAAGAAAACTGGTCACATGTGAAGTAAAAATCAGTTGCACTGCAGGTTGAAGAAACAGCAGGGGATTGCAAAGTAGGAGCAGTCCCTGTACCCGTCTCATCACCAAAGTGCATAGAACAAAGCAGAGAGATAGAGAAATTTGACACATGACTGCCATTGTACCAGCTGGACAAAGTAAAAAAACAACAAAAGAAACAAAATCAAACTGCGAGGAAGAGTCTTGACAAATATAGCAAAGCAACTTGATTTAGTTACAGGGAGTAAGTACATAAAGCAAATAAAGAAAATGAAAAGAAACTCACATGAATGACAGAAATACAGGCAATAATATGACAGAACAAGCAGTTTTTACAGTTCCTGCTATTAACAATGATTTCTTAGCCATAGACAGAGTCCAAGGATTCCTCTGAAAAGCGATGTAAAATTACCTTCCAAGAAGGCAGCTGTAAAATATGGTACAAATAAAAATAAATGGGTGTTTATGAAGAAAGATTTGAAGTTGAATTGTGCATGGTGATTATATGGTGTCCTTGTGTTTCTGTTGTTTGTAAAGAGAATGCGATATAAAATGGGGATGGATATTATAAGTAATCAAAGAGGAAAGTTTAGATTCTTAAAATCTTGCACTTTGAAAATCCTTGAAAGTGATGTATAAAAAGGCCTAACACCATCTTGACATAAAAAACCTCAAGCAGTCATTATAGAAAAGGCATGGAGCAAATCATGAAAATTTAAAGAGAGGACCTACTACCTTCTTTCCATCACAAATATATCATCAATTCCATTCTGTTGTCTTACATAGGACGATTGTTTAACTTAGAATTGGCATACAGACTCAGACTCGCAATAGAACTATAAGATTAGAATACTGGTTAAACAAACAGTTAGCAGCAGGTTAGTGATAAACAGGTAATGCAGGCATGACACACAAATTCAGAGATTTTACAGCGTCTGTGAATTAATAAAAGCAGATGTAAGTGAGCAGATAGATGGCACACTCTCTGCATCAAATCAAGGATCAGCAGATTTCTCAAAATGGTACATAAAATTTTCAACTACTGAGAAATGTGAAAGGCAATAAATGTAAAGTGTCGTGTCACAATGCATAACATCATGGAAGAAAAGGTACTCTACAGTGGGTTACTACAGATCCTTGGAACTTATTAACAATACCAGAGTAATGGTGGAGCCTGCCTAGAATGAAATGACTTTTACTTACCACTGGAAGACGTGGCACTGTCATAATTATCTGGAAATGAAAATGACAAAAATCCCTCTTCTCAATACAATGATATCGGGCTTATCTCACTCATGCTATTCTTATACAGTAGCAGTCCTCTTTCACTTCAGGCAAATAAAAAGGTGTTGACTATGTGAAGCTAAAGGGGAAGTGGTTTGAAGTTTCTTGAGGGTGTTGGGTCACTAAATAAGATGGGGAGGGGGGAGGGTAGAGATTGATTGAACAAGGGTAAAAGAATTATAATAAAAAGAACACAAACCTGCTTCAGTGATAGGTTCAGGGCCATAGCCAACACTTTTCTCTGGCCTGTGGAAAATAAATATCAAATGGTGACATTTCTTTCTCATATTGACCTTACAGATAATATTTAATGAAAATTTCTCCCTCAATAACCTCACAAAACAAAAACTGTAAAAATCAATCGCCTGTTAGGATAGTTGGTTTATGTTTAACAATGTACTAATCACACTTGTCTATGAACATATTTACTGGCTTCACTGGCACTTATTAACCTTTCACTGGCCAGCACTCACTTTTGTCATTTTTAAAAGACTACTATTTTCATAACGCTCACCAACATGTATTTCTGAGTGGGGTATTTAATAACACCTGTCACTTCCCACGTGATTCCCACTGCTCACCAAAATTACCAGATCACCCACTAGTGGCCAATACAGCCCAGGTTGGCAAGCACTGGACTAGAACTTTATATCATAAAATGAAATTTTAAAAAATAAAAAATGTTAACGCTTCAGCAAAAGGTAACCAAAGCTAGCTTGATGAGACAAACCAAGCTGTGTGTTCATCATCAGCAGTCATGTTGGTAATTCATGTCCCATCTTCATGTGAAACTACCAGATGGGGGAAATGACTGTCCACAGTCTAGCGTGTGGTTGGGAATCAGATGGATAATCCAGATACAAAAATGGACATACTTCAGTTTGACCAAGTCATATAAGATGTTGAATGCACTTGTAAAATAGTATCCAGATTTTTTTCTCTGTGGATTTTTAAATGCTGTGTACAGAGACCCTTTGTCTGTGCTTTGTACAGCATGTTTTTAGTTGCCAGAGTTTTGCACTGTCTGCATCAACCGTTGCCATTTTGAGTTGTCTGCCCGGAAGGGAATTACCAAAAAGAGCAATGACTACAGGCGGAAAAACAGGTAATGTATATGATAATGCAGATGAGATGAAGAAAAAAAAGAGGAGGAAAACGAGGGTGACAATGATGACAAGTAAAGAAGAAAAGAGGAGGAAAGAAAACAGGAGAAGAAAACAAAGGAGATGGAGGAGAAGGAGGAGGGGGAGAACAAAAATTTAAGGAGGAGGAAGAGGATGAGGAGATTAAAAAAAAGAAGAAATCAAAATATTAAAAAGTGTGAATGTGCAGAAGAGTATCTCACTTGAAGCAGTTCTCCTCATAGATAGACCTCCAAATGCGTCGAGGGGAGAGACCCTTGTAGCCTGTATACCTCTCTGGATTCAACAACAGGTCTACATACTCTAGGTCATTTGAGTGCTCATCTGTACAGACGAAGTTTCTGGTATTAAACAAGTGAATGAAACTTCGATTTAAATACTCTCATCACTCTTCTTTTTCTTACCTCTGTTTCTTTCATAATTTGACAATACAGTTCAAATAGTCTAAAAATTAAGCATACACTGGAAAAGTTATGATGATAAAAACCGTCTGGTTCAGGTCCAGGGTCTCGAATGTTTTTCAACCCTTTTTCTGTAAGTATCATTTGTAAGTTTTACGGCTTCATCCCATAAAAGAATACCTAAGAGGCTACATTCACATAAAACACATTGCTGTTCAGAGCTGGTAGCACTTGTCAACAGCTGGTCAGTGGTAGCCACGACTCACGGCTTGACCACCTCTGATGCCGGTGGGGAGTACTTATATCTGTCAGTAGGACTATGTCAAGGAAAATTGCTGATGTATCAACAAAACGCTAAATGGAGAAGTGAAAGGAAAATACAGTAGATCTGAGTAGGGAAAACTATTAGGTATGAAATCATTTCAGCAGCATCTGGGCACAGCTTGAGCTGAGTGATGGATTTGAATTGTTAAAGACACAAACAGCTTTTTAGAATTTGAATAAAGAAAGACATATTAACATGGTAATGGCCATTTAGTGCTGAAAAAAGGAAGACTGAGACAACAACAACAGAAGGAAACTAAAGAAGTAGGACCTATCAGTGATGCCTTTCCAACAACCTCAAAATCAACTGCAAGAAACAGTTTGAGAAGGTGCAGGGGGCAAACAAGGGAGAAGAGAGTCAATGATTTGAATTTACACTCTCATTGATGCAATCCAGATCATTTTGGAGATTTCATCCCAGCCTCACAGGGCCAACTCAGGCTGAGTGGGATACAGCATCCCAGCAGACAGACAGGACTACTAAAAAAAATTTAAAAATAACATCCTCAAACGAGAATCAAACCGTCTTCTGTATGCAATGTTGAAGAGCCTGACCATTACATTACTGATGCAGGAAGATGAAGGTCACTTACCATCCACTTCACAGAACATAGGGAGAGACTCGTCATGCTCCCTCCAGCTCTGAAATTCTGCTTTCTTCTCATCACTGTCAAAAGAGGAAATAGAGAAAAAACATTGATTGATAAGTACAAATTATTTATTATTTACTGTTTTAGTTTCACATGCTCTTTATTAGTCTAGTTGAGAAAAGAAAAGAACATCCGCACAATAAGGGTTAAAAAATGCTCAAAAAAGCAAAACAGACAACCCAAAAGAAAAGAAATAGTACCTTCTCGTGGTCCCCTCCAACCACCCACACATGCCTTATGATAAATTCAAGAATTCCTTCTATCAATAGAATAGAGGGATGTTAGTGGTACATCTTGTATAATAACCAATCTTTCTGTACTACCACATATGTTCTTTTGAGATCTACTTTGGCCCAAAGAGTTTATCCTGGCTCCTTACTGTAGCAACTTTCTGTTTAGATCGGGTAAAATGAACCTCATCAACACAATAACAGTAACCTTATGCAGAGAAAAAGCAAGACTGACAGATATCAACAACACAGGGAAAAACAGAAGCAATACCTACCAATGGCACACTCCAACCACCTGCGATAATTCCATGGACAAGACACAGCTCGGTCACTGACCCCCAGCACGAGCTGTAACTCACACCTGGCTTGTGTAAAGACACTGCCAAGAACGCCCTTGTATAAAACTTGTTTGTTACACTCACCTAATTGTTGTGTCCAAGGCACTGAGCTGTCTCTCTTCTGTGCAGTCGCCACCCCCCTGCTCTCCCTTATTGCTCTCCATTGTGTACTGAGAAAAAGGAACATTTGAAAAACTGGCTGATAAAACTAATCAGACCAACTGTCTTACATAAGCTGAGGATTCACAGCATTACAAAAGCAATCTTATGTTCGATAAATGTAACTGTATAGGTCTACCGCCCTTTTCAACACTTTGTACGGGGCAGGGATTTAAAGTTAAGATCCATCTCCAATAAGACCCAGCCAAGTCGGTGGAGAGCCTTAACAACTTCCCGAACAACCCAAGCACAAGAGCACCTTGTTGGCCGCATGATACCAACTGAACAATCCTCAGTGTCTGGTCTCAGAGGGAGAAAGATACCACTAGTGTCAGAGTGTACAGTGTGTGGAACAGCTGATGAGCCACTGTTTCATAACTGTTATCACAAAGTGGGTGAAACAGAGGATGCAAGTCAAATAATTGATCAGAGGATGCAAATTAAATAATAAAAATGAAGCTCATTTATGCACTGTGTTTTTGCTAAAATGGCTTACAGGACCCCCCTCTCTCTCTCTCTCTTTCTCACACACACACGCAATTGCTTCATTTAGTTTGCATACATCTATTTTCTGTGAAGAACCTGGTTGAACGACAAATGCAATGGTCTATTTCATATATTATATTGTAAAGTATATGTAGCCCTTTTTCGAGAGGGAATATAATACTTTCTACAAAAGCCATCCAAAATAACAATTATTACTAAAATAGTTGTCATAAAGGCCCCTTGTCCTGTTCCGACAATAGACTGTAAAGCCTATTCAGCAATCTCTTAAGAAGGGATATACTTTACAAATACACAATCCAATGTCATCACTATTATCACAAAAAAGAAAAGTTGAAAAAATTCAGTCATATACAGGTATTTCAAAGAAATGAAGCAGTTATATTATTACTAACAACCCAGAGCTCTTCACATAAACAACAAGTGGAAAGTACCAGTAATAAAGCAGGTAACAGGTGCAAGGCAAGGTGTTTCCTAATCAATATTCATATACTTCCCTTATATTGACACCTGATTGATCTTGTTCCCGAGGTGTATTTTACTACTTTATTTTGTTGGCTACAGGTGGTAGCTTCACAGACAGCACAGGGAAAAGTTAAGAGATATCAATTTTAGTAGAGACATCCAATCCTTACAGGCGAAGAGTATCACAATATCATCTGATTTTTCCAGTCTATTATTGTTTTAATACCCTTCGTTAATGGATTATTTTACAGCTAGAAGACTCGACGCCAGGGTAAAGAGAAAAGAAGGAAGAACAAACAAAAGAAGACAATTGAAGGGGTTGCCCCTCCTTCTGGTGGGCAGTGCATCTATTAATAACCTTTTAATAATCAACTCAGGGAAAGTAACAACTTGTCTAGAGTGGGGTGAAAAGAAAAATGATAATTGCGCTTCTTAGCTGCAGCCATCCATGATTGAAAATGTTTTTTCTTAGGTCCCAAAACAACACACTTTAGATCAAACTGAAGAAGTGTGCTGCTTTTACCCTGCCTGTCAGGTCTAAATGGGATATTATATTTTGTCAAAAAGATGAAGGATACTTGATAAAATAACTCCTCCTCAAGGAGCTTTAGAACGAACCAGCCAGCACTGAGCTTATCTTTATGTCCCTTACAAATCATTAATAACAGCCTCTCCTCCTCCAAAATAAATAATGATAGGCCTCTAAAATTATGTAAGGAAGCCTAAAAAGAAATCAAGATTTATGAAACGTTAAGTCATCAGTAGAGGAAAACCTCTGCATTGTAAATATAGCCCTTCAGCACTCAGAGCTTTGGTGAGAGACTCGAGAAAATGTAAAGAGGGAACATCTGGCATTAAGAGAGTGACACTTTCTGGGATATAAATTCTACCTGGTTTATTATCATCTCATCTAGATAACATAGGGAATGTTGACTGAATACTGAAGCAGACATAATTTCTGTCAAATTGCTTTTGTTTTGCCATGTTTATGTTAACACAGATGCACATTAACTCTTATCAGCTAGAATGACATGTTCCGGGTCATACCAGTTTACCCTGTTCCACCAAAACACCAAAAACGTGTCATTCTCACCTCCCATAATAAAACACACATTTCCATCCAGTCCTTCAAATCCATCTTTATAATGTTGGTCAAGTTAATAATAGGCATGACGATATTTCCTTTCCGTGTGACAATCTGAAGCTCGAAGGTGTACTTTTCAAGTGGCAGCACATTGTATCACCCAAACTTTTGGGAACTAGAGTCCAGTCAAGATCACTAACTAAATCCTTCTACACATCTGCTTTTTCTGTATCCAATCTCACTATCCTGATAGTACCCTCTTCCCCTATGTTGCATATGGTCCACTTTTTGGCATGCTGAACGAGACAGATCTAAATCCCAAACTGTCAGTGATGAAAAAACTTATGCAAATTCTTAATGAAAGTACAGATTTAATTAAATTAATACTGGCTGATAAGAGTTAACATGACAATCAGCATTTAATGTTGGGGGAAGAAAAAGAAAGCACATAGATATATCAGTGGGACTGTACAGAGAAAGAATCTACTTAAGACAGCCTCAAACTAAAAGACATTTCAGATATTGTTCAGATCATTAAATGTTCACATTCTCTTAAGGACAATAATAAAATTCCCCATCTTTCTTCTCCCTTGGAAATTCCCCACTTATTTAATAGAAGGCAATCAACAAATATAAAATAGTTATTGCATAGACTCATTCCTGTTTTCCCAAATATTCAGCAAAGCTTAAAAATCTGGGAACAAAAGGGTATAAATCCTCTAGCCGCAGAATCAGTAATGATGATCTATATCAGAAATATATAGGCTTCAAAGACAACTCTGATAGATGTGTCCAAAGTGACTATGACCTACTTACCTTATTCTTCTCATGCTGGTTGTTGCTCTCATTGTCTGGTTGTTTCTCTGTCTTGATTGGAACCTCATCCTAAGTGAATATAAACACAAACATAAATGACTTTTAATTTTATTTCTTTATAAACAACGACCTGCTTTTGTTGTTTTACAATGGCAAAATTGAAAGACAGAAAGGTAAAAATTTTTCTCTAGAAACAGTTACTGCCTTTGTTGGATATCTTGAAAGTAGATAATTGATAATTATCAATTCGAAATCTTAAAGGGTTTCCTCAGGTCAGTTAGATAAAATTGACATTTCCCTCTTGTCTGAAGAAGCTAGTATGGTTGTTGGTTTCATTTTTTTGGGGTTTTAGTAAGGATTTACGGCGCTTGCAGCTGCATAAGGTCATATGAGCGTCAAGGGGTGAATGTCAACAGAGAAGTCTAAAAGGGGAATCAGGCGTACTCTGTTCAACCTCTTTAGCCTCAACAGCACAAAGTCTGCTTCAACTATCAAGGCACCGCCGAAAGCAGTTCACAAGAGAGTGACAAACATACAAAAGAAGTAGAGGAAAATGACGATAGTAAGGATGAGGAAAGAAAAAGCAGCAGTTCGCCATATGTTGTTCAGGCACAGTATTAGTATGAGCATGACATTGATCAATCAGCCCATTTACAATTCTACAGTGAATAGGAACATGGAAATATCCCCCCTTTTGGGAATAGCCTATAAAGACACTTCAGTCAGTAGCACTGCACTGGGGGGGGGGGGGGGGGGTAGGTTGTAAAGAGACAACAATGCATGTGACATTTGAAATAAGTTCCTATTTATAAGTAAAACATTAAAGAATAGACAGGTAAATCAATAACAGCTTTTTGAAGCTATGCAAAGAGAAACAATCACCAGAACTGGAGACCTTTAGTCATTTGGAAGCGGGAAGCAGCAATTGTCAAAATCTTGCTGTAGATGGGAAAGAGAAACTATGCCAGACAATGATCCCTTTACCATTTCCTCACAACACAATCAGAAAAAAGGCTACAGTTATGAAGAAGAAGCCACAACATCTTTTCACGCTAAACCAGTAGTGTTCCTTACTTTTTGACAGATATCCACATGACAGTCTTTCAGAGCACATCTGCTATCATCAGACCAGAAGGGACACTGCTTCTTTAAATTAACCTGTGAAAATATTACCACAATTAGTATGGAATTAGAAGAGCACTTTTACTTCTTATAGAAAAAACGCAACATTATGAGCAACAGTACAAAGTATTACAAGCAAAGATGATAGAAAACACTTAACACATTTACATTAAAACCCCCCCCCCCCCACCTAATATACTCAGCACGAGTACACACAATCTATACATCACTGTACATACTACTAACAAACATTATCAAGCTTCAAATTGACAATAACGAAAAAACCCACAAAGACTTAACAGAACACTTTAACAGCTAAAGTTAGCCCTGTGGCCATAAATTCCAAATATAGGCAAATCATTGAAGGTCAGTGACATATGAGGTCATCTATAACTGATCTAATGCTATAAAAGTACTGCAACTGTGTCAACTTGCAAAGCAAATATTAAATTGAAAGTAAAATATTCATATGAAAAAATAGCACTCATATAATATCATTATAGAGAAAATAGCTTAAAAGGCAAAAATAATTTTATAGGAAAAGCCAAAAGTTTAAACAAAAGAAAAAGAAAAGCAAACTGTTCTACATTGTCTTTACCTTGAAGTATCTAAAATAATTGCGGGCTAGTAAACTTTTCAAGCGCGGGTAGATCTGATTATTGTTCAGGGAGTCCAAAGTTTCCACTTTGCAAGAACAGTCATCCACTTCTCCGCTCAACTGCAAAAAGATATTTCAAATCATTTTAATGATAACACAAAATTTTAATACAATAAAAAATGTTATTCTGACACAAAATATCAGTAAAACAAGAAAAAGAGTGATCAGCAGCTGCATACTAAATGAATCATATCTTTGAACTAGCTGGGCCCCCTTTTGATGAAAGGAATGATCGGTGTATTAACATGAAACTGAAAGTCATGGGCCAACTATATTTACACTCTACTGGAATGGAGCAATAAATTTTGAGAGAAAAGTGACACACGTGTTTCCAAGTCGCCAAATATATAATAGATGTGTAGATTGACTTTCTATTCCGTTTTCGTAGTTGTACACTCCAGAATTTCAAAGGTGTGGAAACAGTGCGCACGGCTAGTGAACGGAAACCTCACTTGTTTACAATGATACAATGGCGTCTTAGAAGACGGACTTTCCCAAGATTCGAACTCTGTGTGGACCAAACAAAGCGTTTTGGAAAAATCAGGGAAAGCAGTTTGCATGGATTTTTTAAAGTTAGGTCCTAGCCACATGGATGCTGTGGACACCTGCAAAGTTTCAAAGGTGTGGGTTGGGTAATAAGGGAGGAGTTTGAGCACAAAAAGCCTCAGAAGTCCACTTTTATATATAATATATATATAAAGATTAATTTGTTACTTCGAATTCAGCTTACCATTTAAGCAGTATTTTTGGATCCGTGTTTCACCGGCACGCCACTTAAGTGGCATTTTTGGGGTACAGATTTAGTCCACCCCAAGATATACACCTGATCCTCTTGTGCTACCTTTGATTATTATGCTACCTATTTTCACCCAGATTGTGATCATTTGTCCAAACAAATAGTTTGAGTGCTCACACAAATAAATCCATCAATATTTGACTGAATGAAAAAACCTGTTTTAAAGTAACATCTTTTACCCCTGGGTGCATAAAATTGTGGAATCTGATGTGTAGACCTACTGAAAGAGTAAAGACAAGAAACTATGATCAAACTAAAGTTCGTCTAGCCATCTTCATTGTTAACCAGATCAGCTGGCATTTTTTAAAATTACATAATGCTAAGGAAAGATGCAATGCACAAAATAAAGAGGGGGAAAACCAGGATTTGAAATCATTTACTGAAAACAGGAATTTTGTATAAAATAGCTTGTGTTTTTTTTTGGTAAGAGTTTTACGGCGCACACAACTGCATAAGGTTATATGAGCGCGCGGGACACACCTAATATTTTCAGTTGGTAGGAAATTTTGAATTTTGCCCGGGTGGCGGCCGAAGCCTACTCTTATAGATTTTAGACCACCAAGGGATCTTAAACGAGCGCAACTTGCACACGGGCCCTCCGAGATTTGTCGTCCTTGTCCGAGAAGGCTAGGGGTAGATCTTTCCTACCAGAAGATCAGGGGTGTGGCAGAAAGACAACAGTAAGGAGGCTGCAGAAAGAGTCAGGAGCCCAGAAGAGGAGGCAAAGGAGATGAGGGGGAGGGGGCAGAAAGCAGACGACAGAGCATTGCTGGAGAGCAGGAAAGGAGGTGAAAAGAGACAATTTTAGAGAAGAAAATTTTTCGGTCGCTACCCGGATTCGAACCCGGGACCTTTGAAAAAGAGGCCAACACCTTAACTTCTAGGCCACGAGAGCCCCCTTAATTGTGTTTAAACAATGACTACTGTACTCGAAAGGCTTTTAAAATAATTTTTCATTAACATTTAATTTAAAAATCACAATTAATATACAATTCTTTATAGAGTAAGTCCCATGCAAAGAATAGTGATCCTTGCAGTTGAACAATTTATTTATATGTCAAATTTCTCAAATTGTACAACTAAATGAAACAGGTCCAGGGGGCACTGTAACTCAACTGGTGTTATTGTGTTCATCTATACAGGAGGACCGGAGTTTTATTCCCACCATGTCAGGTTTTGTCACATGTTTTCCACATCCTTTGATCCTCAGGTATGTAAGATTAACTCTATCTCTGAGGAGGGTAAACCCACTATGCCTGGGCTCTTTTTTGGTGCTAGATCTAAATCTTGAAATAACGAAAAATTCACAAAATTGGTCATTAAAAAATTAAAACAAGTGAACCTAGTTTGATAGTTCATCTAATGAATGAAATCCCAATAAAAGAGATCGCCGAAAAGTAATTTGATGTCGAAGTCGCTCTAAAGGAAAGCGCCAGGGCCGCTGTCAGCGGCTCACCAGTTCCGACCGCGAGCCAATGGGAGCGGCTTGCACGAAATAAAGTTAAGCACCTGGACTTCTCAGATATGGACTAACATTTTGGAGATCCTGTGTAGAAGTTTCACACACAAAGAATACTTGGCAGTTCTGAAATTTTTATTGAACGGACAGAAGGCTCTTTGGGCCACCATCAAGACAAAATTCAAAATCAATTCTAACTCAGAGTCAGGGACTACATACTCCAGCCTGAACATTATTGCACTTGTGATAAGACTGGCTAACCAATAAAATAACAATTGTTCTTTTTTTGTTAGCTGACAGTTCAATTTTTAGGTTCAATAGTTAAATTATCAACATGCTAGATCAAAGAAAGTCAGAATTATGACTAAAAATGCTCCTAAAAAACAACTTGCATGATAAAAGCAAATGTGATTTTTGCTTCTCATGTAGTGGGCCTACTCCACTAGGTTAGCTGGTCCTATCACAGTCACAAGGGCAATATATAGAGTACTATTTGAAAACAGTCCATTAAAAAAGATTCCAAACAAAATGTTTATGAAGAATTTTACTAAAGGTAAATGAATTTATTACAAATAATGAATATATGAAGTGTTGGAAGAGCAGGAATTGAAGATATCAACACAACCATAACAATTTAAGGAGAAGATGGAGATATAGACTAGAACATGTTTTAAAAATGCAGAAGACAAGATTGCCCTATCCTATTAGACATAGTATGGGAAACCAACTGGAAAAAAGAAAACGAGGAAGACCAAAACTGGAAGCTCTATAGGCTATAGAGGCACAATAAGGGATGAGGAAATCACCCAGGGCCTGAATTTGACGAAATTGGAGGACGTGGCCAGGGATAGACAAGCGTGGCATGGACTGCTCTCCGCCTTACGTACCTGATGGTATAGGGAGAGATCAGTAAGTAGCCTATCCCTAAGTAGCATCGAGTGTCTTCAGTCTGTCACGCAGAGAATGTTCCAGGTAGGTTATAATATATATATATATAAAATTGCCATAATAAATAAAAATCGATTCCTATAAAAATTAACAGCTCCATGAGATGAAGATCTAAGAGTCACAACCCCCACCCCCAAGGTGAGCCCCACCAGTGCCAGGCCTATAGATGTGGAAGAAGAAACAGGTCTAGAATTGGCGCTTTTTCGGTAGTTCCCACCCCGCAATTGATTTTTTCGCGGGTTTTGGCCCCAAGAGTAGGGGGGTTTCAGGGGGGCAGCACCCCTGCCCTAATAATAATCGCAGTGGCTATTTTTACGGCGAGCCGTAAAGATAGCCTCCCAGGCTATTTTTACGGCGTGCCGTAAAGATAGCCTCCCAGTGAGTCCCAGGCTATTTTTATGGCGATCCTCGAAAAGCGACCCTACTCCGCCTCTCATGTACGCGACATGCCTCTATGTATTAGATCTAGGCCTATAGGGGTTGTTCAAAATATAAACTTACACCTCAGAGGGGAAAGGGTGTCTTTGGCTTCTGTAAGAAAAGTGTAAGATTGGGTGGGGAGGTTAACCAGATATGACACTTTTGTGAGATGAACGTTTTGCTCATGACTGGGAAGAAAAGGTAAAAGAAAAAGTGGATAACAAGACCCAGATCTGCATGATCACTGCAGATCCCCGTTGTTGTTGTTGTTTTTTTTTGGTTTTTTTTAGAGGGGGGGGGGGGGGGGGGGGTTACAAATAATTTTGAAATTATGATGAAAATTCTGTAGGTGGACATCTAATTTCTTAATGTTTCTTTGTAACTTTGCAACTGTTTTGTTGATCTTTTAGTGTCTTGATGTCTTTTATTTGTGAGGCACATACCTATTGCATTGACAAGAGTCTCAATGTCTTCCACATATATATGCGTTCTGTCTAGTTCATATGGTTTGATTAAATTGTATTAACTGAAATGTTCTTTTTACGGCAGTCACAAACTGATGACGTAGAACACGTTTTTCAGTCTTATAAATTCCGTCTTGGCTTGTAGGCCTTGTAGGCTACTACCTTATTTGTTATTTTATACTACATTTTACTAAATGACTAAACTAATGTAACATACTTTGAGCTGGTTAAAACCGAGAGTAAGGCACTATAATTAAATGTCCTCTATTATTAGTATTATCATAATTATAGTCTTTATTCTGGACTTAAACAATTCAATGTTTTTATGTTCTTTACTAGGACCTTGTTGTTGTGGGATTCTTTCAAATAATAAAATAGATCGCATTTTTTAAGTTTTTGTGTATTGTTTTCTGATGTGCTCATATTATTACTGTCCATTTTTACGGGGAACAGCTCACCCCAAGGGTGATTCTTTTTCCGATTCATATTTAGGAAAAAAAATTATACGGGCATATCAAGAAATAATGAAGAAAGTAAATTTTGATAAGTCGGAAAATATGAAAGTTGCCATGGAATGGAAACAGCACCAACATGCAAAACAAACAATAATTTTAAAAAACCGAAGGCTTCTTACTCTCTAACAAAATTGCATGAAAATTGGTGGAATGGTAGATACAGATACTATGGTCAATCGTACTGAGCAAAATTTTGATATTTGAAGGTGTAAAAAAATATATGTGTTCCTGTACCCTGAAATTGCATCACAATAATTAATAAATTAATCATTGTGAACGCACAAAACATTTTTTTTACACCTCTATCAAAAATCTGCTCAGTGCAAATTATAAGGAAGGAGGAACATTTTAAAGGCATTCCCAAGGCGAAAAGTGTACTCTAAAATGGCCGCTCTTCTTGTGGGTGTGGTACATGTAGTGATGTCAGTGAATGAGATGATGATGCTGGCAGTGGCAGTGATGATGGTAATGATAGTGACGAGGAGGGTGGCGGTGATGATAAAGAGAGGGTGAATGATGATGGTGGGGAGAAAAAGAAAGAGGTGGTGGTGGAGGAAGAGAGAAGGAAGATGACGAAGAGAATAGAATGACGGTGAAGAGGAGGAAATGGAAAACCTATGGGGCTGTTCAAATATAATCTTACACTTTTGGGGACTTTTTTAAAACACAAAACCCAATACCACTTTTCTCACATTTGCCTCCTACCCCCACCTACACCAATTTAATATTAGTACTTTTTCCGATCTTCAACTTCCATTATTATTTTAAAGATACCTGTACTATACGCGGCTTTTTTTAACTTGCTTGTTAAAAAATATATCATTTCAGTTAATACAATTTAATCAAACCATATGGACTAAAAAGAAACGCTAAAAAAGCTGTGGAAGACATTGAGACTCTTGTCAATGCAATAGGTACGTGCCTACAAGTAAAAGACATCAAGACATTAAAAGATCAACAAAACAGTTGCAAAGTTACAAAGAAACATTAAAAAATTATATATCCACCTACAGAATTTTCATCATAATTAAAAAAAACAACAACCCAACAATGGGGATCTGCAGTGATCATGCAGATCTGGGTCTTGTTATTGGCATTTATCCACTTTTTCTTTTACCTTTTCTTCTCAGTCATGAGCAAAACGTTCATCTCACAGAAATGTCATATTTGGTTAACCTCCCCACCCACCAATCTTACACTTTTCTTACAGAAGCCAAAGACACCCTTTCCCCTCCGAGGTGTAAGTTTATATTTTGAACGGCCCCTCCTATAGGCCTAAATCTAATACATTGAGGCATGTCGCGTACATGAGAGGCGGAGTAGGGTCGCTTTTCCAGGATTGCCGCAAAAATAGCCTGGGACTCACTGGGAGGCAATCTTTAGTCTTTACGGCACGCCGTAAAAATAGCCTGGGAGGCTTACTTTTTAGTAAAAATAGCCACTGCGATAATAATAAGGTGGGGGGTTTCAGGGGGGCATGCCCCCCTGAATTTTACCATAATTTGATGTCTTAGCTCGCCGCGGATCAAACCTATCGGTCTCGATGTAGTCTAGATCTAAGCTCAAATAAGGGGGGTGGGAACTACCGAAAAAGCTCCCTAGAATCTAGATCTAGTCTAGATTCTAGATCTAGAATCTAGATTTAGATCTAGATCTAAGTTTATAGCCTAGATCTAGTTTTTTTTGTAGCACCACAGATTCAGCTTCTTGTAAGTCTTACTGGCCTGTCTTACTCTTCTTAGAATATCTAAGTTAAAGTAAGATGAGTTGAGGATTTCAGGGTCACGGACACACCGCAGGAGAAGAAAGGAGGCTGATCGACTTTGGCACAACTTAGTGTATTTAATACAGAGGGGTACATGTCACCTTGATCTAATCCTTTCCACGGAAAGGGGCGTTGACAAACAACAAACCTAATCTCACCTTACAAAAACACCGGTCTGCAACATCGCCATTCCATTTTGCGGAAGCAATGGACGCAAGCGAAAAAAGTAATAATCCAAGTGCAAAACGATTCATTTTGCTTGGAAACGAATATTTTTTGTTAAAGCTATCAGACGCCTTTGATTGATAGACAAACTTCAGACACACAACTTTCCAGCACAGGCTGTTCAATGCTCAGAAGTCCACTAAGTGACACATGCATTTCAGCATGCTTGCTTTTGTTTATATCACCTAACAACACCTACAGAGGTTACCGGAAATATGTGAGACCAAAAGAAATACTCCACAGCTCGGGATCTTTACAGAGTATTTTGGCCTCATGTTCAGGGAGAGCCGATTCAATTATGAGAAGAAAAAAACTTTCAGGTATAAGTTTAGTTTCCTCCTCTGTTTTTAGACCTTTAAAGATTGAAAATTATTTATTTGCATTTACGCATGAATACAATGCAATGAAAGAGTACGTGGCGAATAGAAGAAAATCCGTGTTGGTGATTTCCTACGTTATTTTTAGCACGTAAGCTCAAAACAGGACTTTTCCGGTGTAGCGGTATGACGTGAAGACGCACTAAGCAATAGAAAGTCGTCATGTCACACCACAGAATTCTACACTTAGAAGTGTAGAATTCTGTGTGTCACACTCATTATTACATTTATCAACGGCAGCTATCAAACTTATGTACCTCAGTATCTGAGATGACTTTGAAAATAATTTACCCAAAACAGATTTTAATATTTTAGGATAACAAGGATAATTAATGCCCACTCAGTAGGACGTAGGACGTACAAACGTGCCGGATAAATTTTTAGAGATGGTTAAAATGTTTACTACCGTAAGCAAACTCTCCTCCCAAAAAAGTTTTAAAATAAAATAACAATGTAAACTGGATCAGAGACTCTTAATAACATGTATTTATGAAATGAAATACTCTCTGACTGGATCTAGAATCTATATCTACATCTCAATAAGCTCCCCTTTTGTTGTGTTTCGTGCCTGGCTTCCTTCGTGCTAACAAATTCAAAAAATGTAAACGAAAGGCTGTGTATGCAAACCGAGGACTGATAAGGGTTATATTTGACTTATTACTGAAAGCCTTTATTATTACTTGTTTCTTTTTGAAGGCTCTGCTGGCTCCACGCTTTTGCTGCCCAGGTTTCACTGTAACTGT
This sequence comes from Aplysia californica, assembly GCF_000002075.1. NCBI lineage: Eukaryota > Metazoa > Mollusca > Gastropoda > Aplysiida > Aplysiidae > Aplysia > Aplysia californica. The sequence goes on along the minus strand of NW_004797435.1, from coordinate 938,716 downwards.
AAGTGCAGAGTCTTAGAATTCCACAATTTGCCAGTGTGTAAAACGACTTTTTCTAGATTAGATCTATAGAAATCTATATCTAATCTAGATCTAGAATCTAGAATTTTAGATCTACAGTAGTCTCCGCCTAAGATCCCACCGCTTACGATCCCGGTTCGCTTAATTAAGATCCCGTTGTTTTAAGAAAACAGAATTTTTACTATACAAAAGTCCCCCCTAAGATCCCGCTCTGATGGTCTACATTCGGCTAAGATCCCGCATTTCAGATCGTAATTTGCGAAACAAAAACCCGGGCGGGCACAGCCGATCAACCAATTTCAATTGTCAATTGTGAAAAGTTGAGATCAATAAACTGTCCGTTTCATCAAAGATCTGCCACTATCGTAAATGTGATCCCACACACGTTGTAAAACTCGATGAAGCGATACAATGTCTGCCCCAGACGGGATCACACCGGGGTGTGAACTGACCGACGCGTTTGTTTTCCCCACGCATCGCACTCACACCTGAGCTCTCCCCCTAAACTTGCATCACTCGCTGGGTGGGTAGGGCTACACGTTCGCTCCAGGCGTGATCACATCGAACCGTGAACTCTTCCCTGACCATTGCAGGAGTTGTCTCTACTCCCGAATTTGCGAGACAGACTGAATTTTAATTGATGTGTTCACAACGTAATGGTGTGTAACGACAAAGGCGTTTTTTTTTGTTTGGGGGGGGGGGGAGGACTCGGTCAGAGATGTGGTAAAGGGGAGTGGCAACTGAATATGCGTAGATCTTAAGACTCATGACAGGATAACAAGTGAAAATGGCACGCCTCATCCCACTATGCACCGTGATAGGTCATCAAGGTTAACCACTCTTTGCTCTCCATATGCCATAAATCCACCAAGGGGGCACGTCAGTTCATTGTAGAGGGAAGGGAGACCATTTTACCGATTGTGAGCCTTAACATGGGTCACCATAGATTCTTCCCTGGGTTCGTCGGTTAAGATCCCGGTTCGCCTAAGATCCCGCATTTCCTTGCTCCCGAGCACCGGGATCTTAGGCGGAGACTACTGTATTCTATATTTAGATCTAGATCTAGTTCTAGATGTAGATTTAGATCTAGATAATCTAGATCGGAAGGACTTCCGTAATGAGCGACCACCCCATCAAACACTAATAAAGAAGAGGCCTAGACCTAACCCTACCCTTACCCCTACCCCAAGCCCTCAATTCTGCTCAGTCTCATAGTGGTTGCTCGTTACGGAAGTCCTCCCTCTAGATCTAGAATCTATCAGAATCTATATAATCTAATAAAGATTAGCCTACATTTTTAACCCTCGTCCTGTGTGGGCCGGGTATGTCGCCCGATAAGCCTATTTCGACACCTCGCCTGCGTTGTGGTCCCACATCAGTCTGGCCCCTGGCTCAGCGCACGCGCGCCGAGCATCATCTCCCATTCAATTCGGGTCCCCCGTCGGATCCCCATTCATGCAGGTCAAGTGTGTGTGCGTCTTGGTGTGCATTTGTGGCCTTCTTCTAGAACCGCCTGCTTTGGTTCGTAACCGAGGCATACGACACGTCCCATTCAAAACACGCCAAGTTGATAGCTCTAGATGTTCATCCACTGAAATTATAGAAGAAATTGACCCACTTAGACATTAGGGAGCTCGAAAGGATAGTCAGGAAACTAGACTTCCATTTTTTTGTACTTTCTTTTCTTCTTCCTCGTTCTCGATAACAGCTAGACAGTCAGTCCGATGTCGCGCACAAACTGTGCTGTTCGCTTCAACTCTTGAGAGACTGCCATAGAGAGCTTTCTCTCAAGGGGAGCCACATTCTGCCATGTCTGTGTACAGATCAGAGGGTGGCCTAACGCGGGCAGTGCTGAAGGATATGGTTGGCATCCTCTTGGTCATGTCCACATTCACAGTTCGCTGACTCTCTCACTTTTAATTTGGTGTGCTATTGATAATGGTGTTTGAGTCTGTTGTGGCCTCAACAGAGTCTAAAGATTGTGACCTGGTCTGCTCTATTTAGTATGTAGTAGGGGTCATTTCTGTTGTGTTTTGGATGGGACCTTTTCCATCTGTTTCTTAAAGCAGATTTTATTTAGTGTTTTTGACTCTGAGAGATCCATGCCATCTTCAATCTGGGTCATTTTTGTTGCACTGGGGTTGTTTGCCATTATTGTATTTAATAAAGCAAAAGAAAAAACTCTGTTTCTAGATGAGGAAGGGTAATTTAATGATGAAAATAATATGAGGTCTGCCCTCTCTGGCTTCACTGACAAGACTAAATAAATCATAATGAGCATGAGTACATGTGATTGAAACAGGAAGGAGGAGTGAGTAAAGATCACTAAGATCAGACAATCTTTGTTGTGAGGGTAGATAAATAAAAGTAGGGCCTACAATTACAGGGACATAATTCAACATGTTAATATAAGGACCAACAATCCAGGATTTATTGTTTCCCTTCTGTATATTGATAAAAGCAATCTAATAGTCTAACAATTTTGGCTCCTTCTTTGGCTAAGTCATCTGATTTTTCATCCATGAATGCCACAGTGACTTGGTATCCAAGTCTGCAGAGTTGTGTTGGCTTGGGAGTTTAGTTCACATATATATAGGAGTGAAGGGAGTTGTCGTACTTGAGCTGTTTGTGGCTTTTGGAGAGCTTGTAGGACAGATTTGGCATCTGTGAGGATGACGGTGTTGGCTTTAGATTTTTGGGGATTCAAGAGAATGGTGGCTGCTGTTTCGAGTGCTGATGGTTCTGCTTTGTAATTGGAAGATAGAGATCCTGTGGGGATCGAATGGCTTTCTGTTGACCCATCTATCCACCTATGTAGATACTTCCACCGCCGTTTCTGACTGCATCAGTTGCTGATCCATCTGTGTAAACTCGATTCCACCGGTTGCTTGGAAAGTTTCTGTCCAGGTAGTCAAGCATCAGTGACTTGAATTATATTGGAGGAGGAACTTCAGATTTGGTGCCAAGCTTTTCTAGGTTATTTTTTCGAATTTGAGGGGGGTGATTAGTCTGAAGGGGGTGAACTTGACACGGGTCTAGTGGGGTTGGAGATTCTTCAAGAGAGATTTTGAGTCCAGAGCTGGAGTGTCTGGCCATAAGGAGGAAGCTTGTTCTTCTTAAGTATTTGCTCTGGCTTTTTGAAGATCTATCCTTCATTGGATGGGTTGGCATTCTTTTGACCTTTTCCTGATGAACAATTGCTTTCAGATCGTGTCTGTCGTTCAGGGGTTCTAGCCCCGTTAGTGTTTCCATGACATGAATGGGCGTGGATCTCATTTCTCCCGTGATGATCCGCAGATTTTGATTCTGGATTCTCGCTACTTTGTGGAAGTTGCTGTCTGATGCTGTTCCCCACACTGCGATACCATATTGATATTCCAGGACTGGGCGGACATATCCAACAAAGGCTCCACATAAGACGGTGTGATTTTTCTCTCCAATCTGACCCTGTCTACTTTCTAAGCAGTGTTGTTCTTCTGTTGCCTTTACTTCTGCACCTCTCTGTTTAGGCCTTCCATGTTAGTCTTGGATCAAATGTCACACTCAAATAGGTGGGATTTGACTTGTGTTGTAGAGTGTTTCCATCATGATGCAAGTTTACCTTTCAGGGTTTTGGTGAGAGGCTGAATGTTGTGTACGTGGTCTTGTTCTTGTCGATCTTCTGTCCCCACTCTTATGTCCACTTCATCATGTTGTTAAGTGTGCTTTGGAGTCGTACCTGGGCTGTTCCTACTGACTCTGCCGAGCATAAAAGAGCGATGTCATCTGCGTATTCCACTGCTGTCACTTTCTTAGTGATTGTGGTTGAGATGTCGTTGAGGAAAATCAGGAACAGGGTCGCTGATAAAACTCCCCCTTGTGGGACTCCATTACTGATTGTCTCCATTTTGCTTCTTTTTCCTTGCAGTTTCTCACAGGCTCTTGTTTGAGATAGGTATTGTGAGATCCATTTCAGCATGTTGTGAGAGATGTTCAGATTTTGTAATTTCAGTATGAGTGCTTCCGTCCAGACTTTATCAAATGCCTTCTCCAGGTCGATCCAGACGGCTACAGTGTGTTCTTTCCTTTGGAAGCCGTCCTCTACCATCTGAGCAAGCAATGCATGTAATCTGGTCTTCGGTTGATCGATGTTTCCTAAACCCAGCTTGGTTATCTGATAGAAGATGGTTTTTCTCTAGGAACCAGCAGAGTCTGTAGTTGAGGATCCTCTCTAGAAGCTTGCACAGACAGCTGGTGATACTGATTGGGTGGTAGCTTTCTGCGCTGTTCTTGGGTTTTCTGTCTTTAAGGAGGGGTATCTGTATAGCAGTTTTCCAAGCTTTTGGAATTTTCCCGTTCTTCCAGCTACTGTTGAATATTTGGAGGATTTTCTTCTTAGCAGTGTTTCCCATATGCATAAGCATGTCATGGCTTATTTTATCTGGGCCTGGGGCTTGTCTTAGTTTGAGCTGGAGAAGGGCTCTATCCAGTTCTGTCATTAAGAGTGGTTTGGTCATAACGTCATCTTTAGGTTCTTGTGGGGATTCAAAAGCATGTATTTTTCTCTGTACTTCTTCTATTCTGTCTGGGGATATTTCTAACTTGCCCACTTCCTTGTACTGCTGAATGAGTAGGTTTGCTGCTTGTTTATCTACGTTGGACTCGCCATCTTTGTCTAGTATTACTGGTACATCCCTGTTTAGGTTTTCTCCGTTTAATGATCTGACAATCCTCCACAGTTGTTTCCTTGTCTAAGTTTAGGAAGCTTGTCTTTTCATGCCAACTTTTCCGAACGGTTGAATTAGTCGCCTTCTTAAATTCTGCTGCAGCTTTCTTTAGCTGAATGTTGTTTTCTGTTGTTGGTAGATTTTCAACTGCTTCTCTTGCTGTGGTGACTTTGTCGCTAAGCATTCTGAGCTCTTCAGACCAGTTTGGAACATAATCCCTTCTAGCTCCTCTGTGGATGGACTCTTTTGCCGCTTGCAGTATGGCCTGTGTGAACTCCCTCACACTTCTGTTAGTGTTTGAGGTTTTGGCATGAATTTTGGTGGTATATACATCTGTAAGAGATGCAAATTTGGTCCAGTCTGCCTTTTTGTAGTTACATCTGTGCAAGGTGCTAGTTGATACGGTGGGGGGAGAGACTTGGCTGGTGATTAGGATAAGTTTGTGGTCACTAGTTGCAAGTTGTTCCATGACTTGTTTTGTTGCTCCTCTGCTGCTGTTGTTGCTTGCAAATGACAGGTCTGGGTGAGACGTGGTTTTCCAGGCTCTGGAGAAGAAAGTGTGGGGGGGGGGGGGGGGATCGTCTGGTTTGTTGAGCAGGTGTAGCTTGGTGAAAGCTTGCCAGTCTTCTATTTCCTCTCCTTTGGCATCTAGGTCTCTGTATCCCCAGCTTGGAGAATGACTGTTGAAGTCACCAAGCACTAAGCAGTCATCTGTTGGAATGTCCATCACTTGAAGCTTGAGAGCTTTATCGGGTGCATAGCAATTGTAGACTGTTACAATCCGGTCTGGGAGTTTGAGCTCGACTCCTATGATTTCTGACTCACCTGTATCTTGCACCCTGATTTCTTTCGCCGGGATGGAGTTTGCGACAATGGTGAGCACTCCTCCTTTAGGTGCGTAGTTCCTATCCTTTCTAAAGGTTTGGTAGCCTCTGATGTTAAACCTCATTGCTGAAGTAAGGTGTGTCTCTTGCAGACTGACTATGTCAATCCTTTCTCTGATGAGGGTGTCTTTTAAGGCATCTTCCCCCATTGGAAGGTTTTTAGAGGTCTCTGCTGACTCTCTGGAGATGATTGGCCAGTCGTAATCGGCTGATCTCTTCTCCTGGCTCCCCGGGAAGAGACAGAGATACCACCAGTAGCTTGGGATGGGCCCCTTCGAGACAGAGGGCCCGGCACTTCGTCCGCCTGGCGGGATTCCACAGATGAAATGCCACATGGAAAATCTTTGGATCCTGACATCATAATGAGACTTGCATGAGGCAGTTTGGGCTAGCCCAACTATCGGCACCTTTCGGCCCATCTCTCCGTCTTCGGCGTGCTTTTCTGTCTGGGAGTGCTCCCATATCCTATAACTTTCCTGGGTTTGCCTGCTAGGCAGCAGGGGTTTTTGATCAGAGTTTTCCTTCTCCTAGATGAACTGCCATCCCTGGCTGACGAGTTCCATCTACCCGGGGTGTGGGGATATCGCGCCCCAGTCTGGCTGGCGAATCTTTCACCGGGCAATTAGGGTATTTTACATTGAGTAGAAGAATGGGATCCCACTACACAATCTTCACCCTGCCCTCCATCCTCACCGCCATTTTGTCTGTGACTACTTATTTAGATATTCGCAGCTAACCTCTATATCTGGAGGCTGTTCCACTATCCGCCACCTGTGGACGCACTGGGTTGGGGTTGGTTGCCCCGGGGCCCAGATTTTTCTAAACAAAATCTTTCAAATGAGCTTGATTTTGTATGAAATGATACTACCTGATAAAAAATAAGCTTGTTTGATAATTTTGAATACCATTGTGCAGGTACAAAGGACAATTTGAGTGCAAAACATTTGGAAATTGACCTATATTATCCCCTTTCGAACCCCAAGTACCTGCACCTTGGACTTGCAACCGTAAGGTCGTGGGTTAGAATCCCGTCAGGGGCCCGACGTTGTGTCCTTGGGAAAGGCACTTTGCACAAATTTTCCTCACTTCACCCAGGTGGAAATGGGTACCCGGCTATAGACAGTGTACGATCTTGTCAGTTTGGTAGTGTTTGAGCGCGTGAAATCCGCAGCTTGCACTGTATGCTTCTGCGGAAGCCGAGAATGTTTCTGTGTGTTCTCAGAGGGTCTGCTGGGGTAATAATGGTTGTAAAGCGCATAGAGCATGCTCTTGAGCGTGGATATGCGCTATATAAATGCATTTATTTATATTATTATTATTATGTTGGCCCCACAGTTTGAGCGAGTGGAGACCCTAGAGATATGTAGGTCAAGTAAGTTTCAAATAGGGACCTCAACTAGACCTTGGCTTTACCACACTACTCTGAGAACTGGTAAAAAAGTTAGTGCTAGGTAAAGTGCTATCTATTACTATTACTGCAAAGTGTTAAAGTTAATTAAACTGTTATAGAGGCCTTGAGATAATCGCTTGAGTTAAGCTAGAGAACCATTAACATAGGTCGTATTATTTTACTTTCACTCCCTTCTCATGTTCTGGTATTGTACAAACCTTTACTTCTTGTGCATTTTTGTTCATTTTATGCGAATACAGTAGATATAGTTGAACCTGTACTGTGTAAAACGGAATCTCAGGGGAGCTAGAAAAAAATTCTGACTTTGACATTTTCCATCTTAGTACATGGGAATATGTGTGGAGAGATGGAAGGGAGATGTGGGGGGGGGGGTTCAGGCACCCAGCCGGTGGGACCAAGGGCCGCTTGTCCGATCGGCAAGCAGTGGTCCAAACTTCTGACCTCTCTGAGCCTCTCAAGTGTGCATTCCTCTCTAATAATGTCATGCATCTGTCCTCCTTATCCATTGCCACCAGTGTATGCATTTCATAGGACAACAGTTTGACCTATTAACTCTTTCCATCAAAACGTAACATATGATATATCAAATTGAAGGAAATTGAATGAGGAATACATCCCAATATGAAACAAGGATTAATTTTGAACATAAGTATGCATTACAAGGGTTAGAAATGGCGATGGTGGTGAGAAAAATAAATTTTGACGGAAAAAATTACATTCGCCAAACATGTGAAAGCAAATCAGAATAGCTATCTTATCATATACAGCCAAGAGCATAATCCAAAAATATCTGAATTACGCAGCTTTTTATTTGAAAGCAATATTCCAAATTTTGTTAGAGTTATGAAATTTATACTGAGTGCGGTTACTTCGTTTTGTTGTTGCCAGACTGCAAGAACTAATTCACTCGTTTTTCCCCAAACCCACGCTTTGACGAAGTGAAACTAGTTGTTTGCGTTTCCTAAATGCTTTCCGAGTTTTTCAATAGCAATAAAAAGTAATGATTAATGATGGATCGTTTTAAAACGAAACAATAATGAGGCACCCTATCGCAGCCGATATATCCGCGATACATCCGCAAGGGGTGTGGACTCGGTACCGATATATCGGCGATACGTCCGGAAAGAGTTAAAAACGGACACGTTTGAACTTGATCTCCTCTGGTTCCACCCTTAACCCCACCCATCTGTTTAAAAAGCACAGTCAACCAGTGCCATTCCTCCCGTGCATAATTATTTGAAGAACTTTTTTTTCATTTTCTCAGCTGGCTTTATGAATGTACAGGGCGGCAGGCAGGCAGAGGTCAAACTAATTTCACACCTCTGGCATCTGGCTACCCCTGGAAATTTCCATGCTGGAGTGCCACTCCAACATTTTCCCAGGCACTGGTGAGATTTCATACCCACACCACTCCACTCTGGCCATCCGCACTGCTAAGGGCTTACAGGGATGGGGTAACAAAAACCGCCAAATTGCACCCCTACTAATTTTCCTTGCGGCATGGCAAAAAAGTTACAGCCGATGGAACTCAACTTGATAGGTTTGTTTCTACTAATCTGAGCTGAGTGGGCAAAGCATTTTTTCTGTCTTTGACAGGTAAAAAAACACTCTGAAGGGAAGGACAGGTTTCCGACTTATAGAGATAATTATAGAGGAATTTATCAAGGGGGAACAGGGAAATTCATTTAAGACAGGTTTGCGTCTTACTCGAGTTTCCACTATTGCAGGTTCGACTGTATTGATTTTTTATCCATCACATATCATTAATGTCAAAAATATTTTTATGGCCTTTGTTCGAACTTTGAAAAGATTATGCTAAGCTCAATTGTATATTAACTTTTGTGCTTTAGACTGATCCAAGGGATTTCAGAGGGCCCTGAGGTAAAAAAAAATCTAGAGGGTTACAGGGGGCACGGCCCATGTTTTTTCCCATAATTTGGTGTTTTGCAAATAATGTTAAAAATTTTCTTTTAAATAATTGATTTGCAACAGTGTTAATGGTCATATATGTGACTGCAGCAAAAAATATGGTTGTTTGACCCTTAAAAGCAGTGTATATGTGTGTGTGAGTTAAAGTAAACATTTATCAGACACTTTTCACTACTCTTTCTGCAAAAGTATTCTTTAAAAGATTGTATAAATAATATATATAATTAAGGACATTATAAGTCAAAATTGTTACTTTGTGAAAGAATTTCTTTCCTAGGATCAAAATTTAACAAAATGCTGTACTTTTTTCTCTTTCACTTTCAGCATGAAATATGAGTACACTGACAGTGGATTTGGAGAGCATGAGCCCAGAGGAGGATGTCAGAATCAGGAAAGGGCCACCTATTATCTGTGTGATGTGCAAATCTGGAAGAGATGGAGAAGAAAGACTCTATATGTTTGGTGGCAATAGACCTTTTATGGCCAAGTTTCAAGCTAAACTGGTTTCCCTCATTGGCCAAGAAGAATTTTCTGCTTTGTGCGAAAATCACAAGACTAAATTCAATAGAAGTTATATTTGTAAACACTGTTATCGAAAGGTTAACAGTACATATGATGGAATTGTAAAAATTCAGAGAGGGATTGCAAAGTCTGTGAAAAGAGTCAAGTCCCTCAGTGGCAACTGTTCCCCGTCTGAAGAATCGGAGAACGAAGAGCTCGTTCCTCCCAGTGAGTTTGTCAGAAATAAATTTATGCACCCTTTTTCTTAATCTCATCTTTGTTTGACTGTTTTTCACGTGGTTCCCAATATCAACATTTTAATATAAAAGATGTTTTTGTTGACAGACACTGCCAAATTATTGTTGACTGTTGTCTATTGAATGTATTTAATTAAAAAGCCAAAGTACTAGTACATTCAAGTAGGGTGATATGTCTTTAAAACAAAACAAAAAAACTATTTTTTTTGGCTAAAACAAGAGAGATGTATAACCATAAAATAGAAGATGCAGCCCTTCAAACTGCTACTGTGTTTGTAAATGGTCATAACTGTTTTGGTTTTGGCACACCCGGAGAATGTGAGACAGAAGAGATAATGGACTGCCATTTCTCAGTATATACAGTTACACTGATGTTGTCCGACATGTTTTCAAAACGCAAAATGCCCTGTGCTGCTTCTCATTTCATATTAATGAGTGCACTTTTTATCTGAACTGTTTGCTTCTCTTCAGCATATTTCATTCTTTTGTGACAACATAGAATCTATAGATAAAGAGAAATCGTTGTCCATTTTCATTTTTTTTTTCTTTCAGCCATAAGTCCACGTAGGAAAAAGCTCCCTCCTGTTGTTGAGAGAATTGCAGAGAAGATTGCATCACTGACGTTTGTGAAGATAAACAACAAGACTCCCATGATAGTTCTAAAGCGTTTAGAATCGACTTCAGCGATGAAGTCACTTGGCTGTGATGGTGACAGTGGAAAGTCCATTGTTGTGGAAGGTGAAAGTCGTCTTCTCGATGTAACAGGTGCAGGAATTCAAAGAAATTGTCATGTTCCTGTGGGACAATTGAACTCTGTTGGTCTTCTTTACCGGGTAGTCTCTGTTGATGAAAATGGAGATTCAGCTGTGTGTTCAGAAAAAATATCTGAGAATCAAGAAGTTCTCAGTTCTGATGGAAGGTGTTCATCCAACCAGGACCAGTTGCATAATAAAACTTCAAATCCTTTGGATTCCCATTTTAACGAACTAGGCAAACTGTCTTCTAACACTGTGTCTGAAGTGATTAATGGTTCTAATACGTTATCAAAGGAGATGTCAGGGGATCAATATTCGGTGACTCTATCAGGGAATTGTCACACAAGTATAATAAATGGAATGCATGGTTTTGCTGTTAAAGAAGAGGACACAGTGGACTGTACATTGTCCAAAGCTCCGTCTAGTGCACAGATGGTAGAACTTCTGGCTAATCCATCTCTGCTGGTCAAGTCTCCTCAGGTATTTGTCTTGTTGTCACATGTCAACTCTGGTTGATTTCTAAAATTAGATTTTAGTCGTAAAGTGGAATTCTGAGAAAGCTATTAGTATTAGAACTTAAAAGAATAATATTTTATTGAATGAAATACCTGTTCACCTGCTGTAAAGAGCTTTTGTGAGAAGGAAAAGAAATTTTCTTCAATCAAATAAAACCCTTGAAATTATATTCTCCCTTTAAACTAGAGGTACTTTGATTTTAGTGTGCCAAGCCAGTATTATTAATGAAGTGGAAAAAAGTTCTTACATTATAAGAAAAATTGCATGCGAGGTAAATTTTTTCAGAGTTGTTAATTAGTTTTAAAAGCTTTTGTTGTTAACCTTTTCCCTTTATCCCAATCTCCGTCTTTCTCTTTTTTCTTTTCCATTTGAACATATCAGTCAATTGTCAGGTCACTTTACCTATTCACAGCCCATCAAGCTAGCAGACGTGAAAGACCGCAAGGTGTACCTCTGTGGGGAGGGTGGTTGTGACTGGATTTTTAGCTCAAAGTATCTGTGGGACAACCACATCCGGCATTATCACTACTGTGAGTGAAAGAGCTTTCATAAGGTCAATGTTGCAGGGTGAACAGTGGGTGCTGATATAATTAATTCATTTGCCTCTTTCACCCTCATATTGGGTATAGGCTGCCAAGAAGAGCCCTCTGCCTTTCTTTGTTCTTGGTAATCTTCTCCATCTCCAGCCAGCTGTGTCGGGTGCTGTGTTATGTTGTGTTTAGTCTATGATGAAAGTCCAGAACCTCTGAGTTTTTTTATGGTGTCAGTGTTGGGGGTGGTTAGAGGATTCTTTGGTATGATCTGCTTCTTTTTGGTGCTAGTGTTCTCCTCATTTGTTCTTGGTTAAATGTGTCCATGTTCATGCTTATCTGTGAAGACTATATTCTATGTCTCAGGTCAATGCTATTTGAACTGATGCTCAGATTATCTTTTTTTTTAAAAATGCCGTGACTTTTATATCAAATTTGTTCTTTCTATGTTTATTGCTCCATGTAGATGTATTGATTATTGTTCTCTTCTGGTTTGACCCTTTTTCATGGAGTCTGAAATTACTTTGATTCGTTCTAGGCTTTCTGTACTTGAAACAATAACGTTCATTAGATAAATGTACAGCCAGCGGGTTTTTTAAGGTAGCATGCTGGAGTCGGTGGTGTAACGGTAGCACTCTTTGCCATTGTACTCAGAAGAGTTCGGTTCCCACACAAGAAACTTATTTTATAGAGTATCTCTGTCTGTTTGCAGGGACACTGTACTATACTCAGCCAAGGTTGAAGCAATCTGTGTTCTGAATTATCTAAATTGTGTTGATGAGGGCATTAAACAATATACAATCATTTACTATCAAAAGTAGCAGTAGTGATTCGTATGTTGCAGAGAAGTGACTTACTCTGTTTTTCTCTCTGAATGTGTACTTTCTTTTGTTGCTTTCCTTATTTTTGCTTGTTGCTTCCTTTTTAACATTTCTTTTATTTAGAATCTTGTCTTGTGATACATCTTTGAGCGTCTGCTATGCTTTGGTTAATGTCTGACCCAACCCAATTATTTTTAGACTTTCCCTTATTATGGCTGCTTAATGAAAGATGGATTTAGTATTCAGGCACAAGTATTGTCATCGAGATGTTATGGCTCTGCTCATGTATCCAGTTCTAAGAAGAGTAGCTTTCAGTGAATGTAAGGTTCCAGTTTGTTATGGTAGTTAAATTACAGAGAGATGCAAGCTTTTGTTCTGTAGCAATAATTTACAAGGTGGGGACAGTAATTTTTTCCTTGCTTTTAGTTGTTTGAAAGTTTTAAAATTTTCCTTTGCATTTTCTTTTTCAGCTGGCAAGCCCTTCAAATGCCCTCATCCTGGCTGTAATAAGTATTTTGCCACAAGAAGCAGACAGAAACTTCATGTGCGTCAACATACTGGCGAAAGACCATTTGTTTGTGAGACATGTGGCAAGGCGTTTCGGTCAGGTCAAGAACTCCGGCATCACAAAGGGACACACGTAGGTAGGCTATTATTGTACTGTTTTCCTTCCAGGCTTGTCTGTTCTGTATTTTGATGTACCCATGTACTGTGGTGTAATAGCTTTGCTCTTCACTGTTGCACTCAGAAGATGCAAGTTCGATTCTCAAGAAGGAAAGTTGCTCTATATAGCATCTGCATCTGTCTGTGTGGTGGGTTGATGAATGCAACTAAATCCAGGTTGGCTCTAACAGACAGGGCTGAAGCATCTAAATGACCTAAACTGTGTCAATAGGGACTTAAAACGTTTACAAATATAATTGTAACCCAGTCAGCCCTGTGATTGTAAATAATGTGTGATCTGTCTTAGCACAACACAACAAACTGTTAGATCAGATGAAAGTCTCGGGGAGGGGGGGGGGTGATTTTCACATTGTGAGAAATGAGCTTTCTGTTTTTAAAATTAATTTAATTCATATTTATAAAAATGGTAGAATGGCATGTCTCAACAGCTCCTTGCTTTCTTAGTGCTTAGATGCTTGGTAACTGCTTGCTCTATACTACTGTATTGTAAACATTGATGAACACATATTTGTTAAAACAAGTTTTTGAAGGGTTGGTAATTACAAGTATGTATGTATACATTGTTTTTTTGTTGTTGTTTTTTTCCAGCTGGGAAACCTTTTAGCTGTCCCAGACCAGGTTGTGAGCAAAGATACAAGTACAGGAATACTCTCCTGGTGAGACAGATCAAATTTCACTCACATAGCTGTTTCTCACTGTTACAAGAAAATTAGTAACTCCATTTTGTTTTTACATATCCTGTAAAGCAGGGTCAAATGGAATGAATTTTTCCCCGGTGACAGCAATGTGTTGTATTTAATGTTTCAGCTTGTAGGTATTTTTCAGTATAGCAAATTGCATTTTGTTAATCTATTTTGTTAAGCATTAGCACTTTGAAGAGTGGCAAATTAAACATTGTAAGATTATTAGAATGTATGGTGTGCTAAATTAGTGCTAAATTATTTTTAGACCTATTATCTTTAAGTGTTATGTGTATGCAGTAGAATCTGTTTAAAGCTTTCGAGAATGGAAGACAAATCCAAGTATAATATTATAATTGACTGAACCCCTTATTGTAACACGAATTTTAGAAATATACCACTTCCTAAAATTGTATAGGCCTACATTCTGCACAAAAAATATTCTGTTCATAGAATACTTTCCTTTTGTATGCCTATTAGATAAAAAAAACATTTTAAACTCTTTTCAGACGTAGTTTTTTTGGGGTCTAGACATAATTAACCTGTTGCTCGATTTGGCTATGCAGGTTGTGTACAAAATAACTTCATAGAAGCATAACCATCACTCCAAATGTAACATATGATACATCAAATTGAAGGAAATTGAATGAGAAATACATCCCAATATAAAATAAGGATTAATTTTGAACATAAGTACTCATTAAAAGGCTTAGAAATGGTGATGAGAAAAATAAATTTTGCTGGAAAAAATTGCATTCACCAAACATGTGAAAGCGAATCAGCATAGCTATCTTATCATATACAGGTCAAGAGCATAATCCATAAATTTCTGAATGCGCAGCTTTTTATTTGAAAACAATATTCCAATTTTTGTTTAAGTTATAAAATTTATACCGAGTTCGGTTGCATTGTTTTGTTGATGCCAGACTGCAAGAACTAATTCACTCGTTTTTTCCCCAAACCCACGCTTTGACAAAGTGAAACTAGATGTTCTCGTTTCCTAAATGCTTTTCGAGTTTTTCAATAGCAAAAAAAAGTAATTATAAGTGACGGATCGTGTTAAAATGAAACAATACTGAGGCACCCTATCACAGCTGATATATCGGTGATACGTCCGCAAGGGGCGTGGACTTGCGCCGATATATCGGTGATGCGTCCGGAAACAGTTAATTAAAGTGTGTCAACTGGGTGAAAAATGTTTGCATCTTGGGTGTTTAATATTGTTTTGTTTTGAATGCTGATGTAAGCAGTCCTTGATACAATGTAAACCAACTTTTTTCCCCTCATGACATTCCATAACTTCAAACGATAGCATCACACTGGGTTTTTTCCTTTGTCCATTCCTCACAGCGCCACCTCCAGCACCATGATGGACGCTGCCCATTCCCCTGTGACTACCCGGACTGTGGGAAAGCCTTCAAGAACAGATACGAACTTAAGTGTCACTACAGGATTCACACGGGAGAGAAGCCATACGTCTGCAAAGAGCCGGGGTGCGGCCAAACTTTCAGACTGCCCTGTGAATATACCAAGCACAAGCGGCAGCACACAGGTCAGCTTGATGTGTTTTTGGTTAATAGTCTAGTCTCATTTGTGTTTGTTTACTGGTCAATCCTGATTTGTTTGTTTACTGGTGCGTCTTATTAGTGCTTGTGTTCACGTTAGTCTGATGTATATTAGTTTAGGTAAGCAGGATTTATGGGGGATGGTTGCCAACTTTTGCCTGTCGGCTCAATTTATCTTTTTTCATTCATCTATAATTTGAGATGTCAAAATTAATTCAGAAAAAAAGGGATGATCCAAAATCCTTATTTTTGTGTTTTTGTCCTCTTATGCTGTAATTTAAAGTAGGAAGGAGTTTTCAACAACTTATGCCTTCTGGCACGCAGTGTATACTCATTTACGCCCTAAGTTTATGTCTTCTTTTTCTTCTGAGAGCATCTTTTGTGTAATGGTTAGGCTCTTTGCTGCAGCGTACAGAAAATACAAGTACAATTCTTGTGTGAGACGTTGATTTATTGATTAGCTCCAGTTGGGATACTGTGTCCTATTCAGCCAGGGTAAGCATTTACAGGTACAGCTGAAGCAGCTTGCCTCCTAATTGATCTACATTGTATTGGTATGGGTGTAAAATGTGTGTAATGATTGCAATCTATCTTATGATAGGTGAGCGACCTTTTCGGTGTTCTGTGGAAGGCTGCAATGCTGCATATACAACATGCGGAGGTTTGTCTGGTCATATGCTCACCCACTCCAGTGAGAACAACTTCTGTTGTGAACATTGTGGGAAAACGTTCAAGTACAAGATGTCTTACGTGCTCCACTACAGGCAGCATGTATGTAAGTAGGAAGACCTAGAGAACAACATAGTCTTATAGATAATTACGTCATTGTTGTCAACTCAGTATGTGTCTGTTCTGTGTTTCCTTTCTTGATATTTGACCTACCACTGTATTTTGCCCTCGACCGACTTCCCTTTATTTCTCCTTAATTTCAAATGAAAAAGTTAAATAGAATTTGCTATGTACAGGTTTGCATGAAATGTGAACTATTTAAAGACAATTTATCCTAAAATTTAACATTGAGAACATAGAATGCCATTTGACTGGGTTAATGCTGTGATATACACCTGAAAAAATGCTCAATGAGATGGATGTCATTATGATGCCTTAAAAGTGAAACTGTGTTGTAGAAAATGTGGGTGTGTGTATGAGGGGATAGAGAGTATTATTTTGTTTTTAACGTGTGTCTAGAGTTCGTGGAAGCAAGTTGATTTTTTAAATTAGAAGTATCTTCACTTTTTGTGTCTGCTGTTCTGTGTACACATTCCTGTCAGCACAGAAAGTTAGGCTTCAGGTGACTCGTAAGATGTTGATGTCAGTACCTTGATTTTTATCTCAACTGACATAACTCTCTTTCCATGACTTGTTTCAGCTGTTAAGTAATTTGCTTTCAAGAGAACTTGATATTAAAAACCTTAGCTTGATATCCCTCACACTTTTCTGATTCTTTTGCTTTTCTGCTAGCTGAGTTGCATCATGGATCATTTATTATTCTCTTTATTGCTAAAGTTTTTCTTTTTATCCATTTGTGTACCGGTATTGGAAAGACATTTGCTTGGAAACCAAAGAGACTCCAAAAACATACTGACATTTTGTTATTGTTTATACTCTTCTTTTATTTTATGTTGAAAAAATTTCCGTTGCTTGCATTCTTTTTATTTCCAGATATAAATGTAAATATAATGATAGTAGAAATGATAATGATAATAATAATAATGATGATACTGATGATGATGATGATGATGATGATGATGATGATGATGATGATGATGATGATGATGATAATGGTAATAATATAAGATTGCATTTATGTAGCATATATCCTTACCAGTAAGAAATCTCTATAAACTTTGCATTTTGTTACCCCACCTGGTTCTTTTTCATTCCAAAATATTCTCAGCTTCCTACTCCTTGGAGGCACTGTGGTAGAATGTTATGCACCTTTGTTTATTAAATAAGGATCAAAGTTAATTCATTCATTACTACAGTTTCTATACAGTGTAGCACTCTGTGATTGGAGTCACCATAATAAAACAGGAATCCACAGTATATTTACAAATTCAAACTTTACCTTTTTTTGTTGAAACTAACTTCTTCGAAAGGGCTCTTATCTGGGTTGCTGCTAAGTGGAAATAGATATATCTGTTCCTGGTGGAAACTAGCTTCTCTCATGTGGACTCACCATAAGTTGCAACTCAACTTCCAATCCATTTTGTTGTATATTTTCCAGCTCGAGGGGAACACAGGTGCACTGTTGAAGGTTGTGAGAGAGCTTTCCATCTACGTTACTTGCTCAACGATCACATGATGTCAGCACATGGCCTGTACCAGCCCAGGGAGATCAAAAGGAGAGCAAGGAAAAATGTCAGCAAGAATGGTCTTGTACGTGTAGTGAGGAGAATTGAAAGAAATGTAGCACAAACATAATAGTTACCTTGTTGCTGTTGCTATGTCTCTGCTTGTCTGTTTGTCTGTCTGTCAATGCAAGTGCATATAAAAGCGTGCACAGTTGCACCTAGAGGGCACACGTATGTTCTTGGGCACACATAATATGCTCACGCCCGCATGCATTCAGTTGTTCACACACGCACACACACACACACACACACACACACACACACACACATACACACACACACACACAACCACACTTTTGCACGCACACATACACTTACATTCACACATGCACACATTCTCTTATACATGGTCTTGTTGGTCTGGAGTTTTCACGTGAGTATTTGGTTCCTTGGTGGGGAATATTGGAGGGTGCCACTGGTAGGTCTTAATTCTTTACTTTCTATCTGTTGTTTTGGTCTGTCAATCATGCTCTTTTCCTGTAGTAAATGACCGTTGTAGGGTAAATGTGCTTCTTTCTTAAAGGTATGCCTGTGGTGGAATGGTTGATTTGTTATTCTGATGCTGTCAGCTTCTCTGTTTCTTTCTGATGTTATTTTCTTTTTCTGTTCTTTGTATAAAATGACAGTTTTCGTACTGACTCACTCACTGTAGGTGGATGGAAAATGCCATTGGTGGGTTCTATTTCCTTGTTATTTTTCTTGAGTTCTTCTTCTGCCTGTCTAGCTTTTTCTCAGCAGTTGATGCTTGTCTTTACTCAAGCTCTTGGTGTAATGTAGCTATTTGTCTATGGACTCACTTAAAATTACAAGTACAATTTTACAACAACAGTAATGAAAACATCAACAATAGCATCATGTCCCTACGTTCCAGGTGTTCTGCTGCCCTGTGGAAGGATGTGGCAAAGAGTATGTGGAAGCCCGCATCTTGGACCAGCATATGATATCCAAACATAACATCCATGACCACCAGGCCAAGCCAGTTCCACGCAAGAAATATTTCATCTGCCCTGTGGAAGGGTGCGGTAGTCAGTACATCACCTATGGGGGCTTGAGGTACCACAAGCTGACCTCTCACAACTCTGTTGGACATTCAGACAATCGCGTTAACACTGGAACAGACACAGATTCAGCGATACAGGTGCCACTGGTGTGTACGAAACTCATGTGCCCGTTCCAAGGCTGTGGGAAAGAGTACGAAGACACTGTGGGGTTGAGAGATCATCTGGCCAGAGCTCACGTGTCGATGCCCAGAGAGAAAATGTGTGGACTTTGTGGGCTTGCATTTCCTCATATCCAGCAGTTGGAGAAGCATATGCGTGGCTTCCATACAGAGATGTCTGTGGTGAATGAACATAATGTACGTAACAGGTAGCTCCTGAAGCTTTATTTACTACGAGTCTCTGTTATTCTCAGAATGTGTATTTTCTACTGTTGCTTTCCTTATTGTTGCTTTCCTTTTTTTTTTTTTTTAAATGTTATCTCATAAAATTCTCAATGAATATTATTATTACCAATTTACCAATTTAATTTAGAAATGTATGATGAGTTGTAATATCATCATCATCATCCAGTGCTAGATCTGCGACAGACATCGGCGATCATGGTTCTCCATTCATTCCTTTGCTCAGATGCTCTTAAAAAAGCTACGTTTCCCTGATCTTTCCCTGTTACCCATTTATTGTTTGCCTTCAATTTTGCCAGTGAGACCTAGATTTTCAAGACCCTTAGGTCTATTCAGGTGTCCCAAAAACTGCATTTGTCGTTTCCTGATTGTTTTTAACAGTGAGCGTCCTACATGGGCTTCATCAAACACTTCCTCATTTGATTTCTTTTCCTTCCATGATAGTCTTAGCAGTCTCCTAAGAAACCACATTTCTGTTGCTTCTATTTTATTTTCACTGTCTTTAGTGATTGTCCAGCATTCACAGAAGGGTTGACCATACATAGCATTTCAGAACTTTCATTTTGGTAGTCATTGTCTGAGCTTTGCATGGAGTAAACCGAGTGGTGCTGTAAACATTTTTTCCCTTCTCTTTATGTTTGGGCAGGTCAGTATAAAGAAAGAGTAACAATATTTCATTAAATGGACAAAAAATGTCTAATAAGGATCAAATCAAAATCTAAAGAGACAAAAACATTGTATTATACTGACTTATATATCTACACATTATTATCATCCTGACCAAATACTTTTATGCCTACCTACATACATATTTCCAGACCTGTATCATGACTTACAAACCAACATGAAGTTTGGTCATGTCACTTTGTTTTTATTGTGCCAACAGAAATAGCCTCTCTATAACAGATCAAGGGTGGTATCTGTGTGCAATTCGACAAATGTTATCATTAAAAATGTATTTGATGCCATATCTGTCTGCTTTTGGGACATACAGTATTACTGCCATTTTGGCATGTAAACTTATTGTTTTTCGAAATTTGTCTGTAATGATTGTCGGGATTTCATTTCTTGCTGGATGAGCTGAGGAAAATGGATAAAGTAATTTTTTCTGAACATGTAAACTATGATAGACTATTTTTTAAAAAAGTTTTGATAACCAAGTGTATATTTGTATTGTGTTCACTTCACAGAATGGAATCTTTATCTGTAAAGCGGAGGGTTGCGGTACTGAGTTCCAGTGTGTTGAAGCACTCACAGCTCACATTCCCTGGCATAGAGGTAAGCTGTTGTTTTTTGTGACTGGAATATAACTGCAAGCGAGTGTAGAACGTGACTGCTACTCCTTGTCTGTTACCTCTTTCACTTCAACCACATTTGATTCTGGTATGATGGTTGGTGTTCTTCATCTTGCATACAAATACCTAAGGTTATGTCCTGCGTGGGGAAGGTGTTTAATAGAGTATCTTTGTAATTCTACTGGGATAAAATATCTCACAAAACCAGGTTAACGGGTTGATGCAGCCAACTCCCTAAATGGTTATGATGTGTCAATGTCGGCATAAAGCTTAACCTATAAATCACATTTACCCGCCACTGCTAGTCTATGACTAATGCTGCTTTTTAAAGTGATATTGACCAAGGGTCTGGCAGTAGTCATAAAACTGATGCGACAAAATTCATGGAGGAAAACAAAGGTATTGGAGTACATTTGACTGCATTTAAAATTGGTCCAAAGACACCTTTATTTAGATTCTGTTTTGCCAGTTAGTTTGATTCTTCTTTCAACGACGAGTGTAATCAGTGGCTTCAGTGATTGTCTTTTTGTGTTTGTATTCTTTTATCACATTATGGGGGCATATGTATTTGAGAGGATTGTTGTATGTTGAATGGGCATGATACATGTCACTGTGTATTCTGGGGTTGTTGTTTTTTTGAAGCACCTAGAGCCACTAAGGAGTAGGTGCCATAGAAGTGGTCTTCATCATCATCATCATCATCATTGTGTACAGCAAATAGTAAAACGGCTAAGACTTGGTAGTATTTCCAAAATATTTTAATGACAAGTTCAACATTTCACCCTCAATGGGCTTCATCAGGAACATTCAGAACATAAATGACAACACTAACTGTAGAAACCAAAGTGCATACATTCATGTCACAACGCTAAAAGGTGCGGTGAACACAAATCAGTATGGCCAGAAGTGGTAGAGAGAGAGAGAGAGGGGGGAAGGGAGGGAGGGAGAGAGAGAGAGAGGGGGAGGGAGGGAGGGAGAGAGAGAGAGAGATAGAGAGAGAGAGAGAAAGAGAGAGAGAGAGAGAGAGAGAGAGAGAGAGAGAGAGAGAGAGAGAGAGAGAGAGAGAGAGAGAGAGAGAGGGGGGGGGGGAAACAAGTGCATGGAGGTAATGAATCTGCTGCGGAAAGGCAGGGCCAGTTATTATTATAATTATTATTATTATTATTATTATGGTAGCGTCAATTGCCACCGAGTGAAGCGGTGTTAAGTCTGAAAACAACACTATCTTTAGCATTATACATAATGTGTGTCCAATGGGTCAATTTGTTCTCAACAAATTTCATTGGACGAGCATCTAGTCTAGAGCTACGGTACCAACTTGGTGTGTTTTCAATGAGACGTATCTAGATCTAGATCTAGGCTAGCCTTAGCCTACACTTTGGTGTAGAACCAACACAGGCAATTCTAGAAGTAGGCCTAGAAGGTCACAAACGCACACAAACTCAAGCAGAAATTATCGGGGAACATAAATTGGGGGACCGGGGTCAGGAAAAGACACACACACACACACACACACACACACACACACACACACACACACACACACACA
Organism: Aplysia californica; assembly: GCF_000002075.1. NCBI lineage: Eukaryota > Metazoa > Mollusca > Gastropoda > Aplysiida > Aplysiidae > Aplysia > Aplysia californica. The sequence continues at coordinate 916,859 of NW_004797435.1, read as the reverse complement.
CACACACACACACACACACACACACACACACACACACACACACACACACACACACACACACACACACACACACACACACACACACACACACACACAGAGGTGAACGCACAACACCGAGCACTCGAGCACAATAAGCTAGATCTACCCACAAACGCAAAAGAGCTCCAATTTACTCGGTGGCAATTGACAAAAAGTCAATTTTTGTCTATTGCTACCGTGTCACTCGATGGCAATTGACACTACCTATTATTATTAGTAGTACTATTATTTTTATTACTGTACTATTACTATTATTAGAATTATTAGTTTGGTCAGTTGAATATTTCTTTTGCACATCATTAGCTTTCTGCAATAGTGAAAGTCAGATTTACATCATGGCATGATTTTGTTCTTTGATTCAGCAAATCCAACATATCGATGTCTGTATGAGGATTGCAAGCGAACATTTTTGTTGGAAAAAGGGTTCCAAGCTCATATGATGGAGCATGCAGACTTACGACCCTTTGAGTGTGACTACGAGGGCTGCGTACAGTCATTCCAGACTCAACTGAAACTGCTAAAGCACTCAAGAGTGCATTATGGTCAGTAAGAACGAGTAATTATAAATAGCTCAAACTTTATTTTACTTTGAAAAATTAAAACTCATTATATGTTATCCCAGATTAGGAGGATAAGTATTTCATATATATTGCTGTTGACAATGATGAAAATTGTATGCATTATTTTGTGGGTTTTTTAGGTATATGTACAATTTATTTATACCTGTTCTGTTTGGAAGATACAGTAGAGATGCTTTGCACCTTAATGGAAATTGCCAAAGGGACAATTACAAGTTTTAACCAATTAGATAAGCAGATAACTTTACATATATTGCTGTAAAATATAGTAATGCATTTGTAATATGACTAAAATATAAAATATCTATGTGCATACTCTCTCTTGCCATTTTTAACTCCCAGTGGAGCATACGCCATCTACAACATTTCTCCAGCGATGCCTGTCCTGTGCGTCCTTTTCTTGCTGTTTCCATGATGTTTCCACCTTTTCCATTTCCGCTTGTACTGCTCGCCTCCATGTAATCTTTGGTCTTCCTTTCTTACGTTTTGCTTGTGGATTCCACGTCAAAGGGTGTCTGATGATGCTTGTGGGGGGGTCTCCTCAGTGTGTGCCCAATCCATTTCCATTTCTTCACCTGTATGTCTTCCTTTACTGGTCTATGGCTCGTTCTTTCTCACAGTTGAGCATTTAGGACTCGATCGTACCACTTGATCCCCACTATCCTTCTTAGAGATACATTTATGAAGCTCTGCAGTTTTATGTGCATATGTGCATGGACGACTAGTAAATCAATGAAATATTTATGTACACATTTTTACTGCTAAAATAGGGTAATGTATATATGTACATTTATTGTTTGTTGGTTATAAAGTTTGTCTAATTTGAAGAGTAGTTCTAATTTCAGTCAAGGTGTAGGATTTTCTTTTTTCTTTTTTGTGGGTTACTCAAAATGGCTGCAGGTTTCTTATTTTCTGAGGTTTGTACAGAAAAGTTTAGTAGTATTTCAATATTTCAGTTTAATAATTTCCGAAATGTGGGTGGTTGGCAGGTGCTCTGGCGTGGTTTGCTTCTTCTTTTCTATCAAACATCTATCGTCCTTATCTCCCCTTCTTCTTTTTTATGTTTGTTACTCTCTTGTAACACCTCTAATCTTCTGGTGCTCATATGACCTTATGCAGTTGCGAGTGCCGTAAAACCTCTACTAAAACTAAAAAATTTCCCAAATATTGTCTGAATTGAAAAGCGCTGACTTAAATATTTTAGTCATGCAAATAGAAACCCAAACCCTATAACATCAGTGCTCAAAGATAAAGTTGAGGGAAAAAGGAAAAGAGGCAGGCCAATACCACTGTGGTCAGCTGTCTAGGAAGGTTAGTGGAGATTGTTGAACTCAGCTTATCTGGGGAACTATGGCGAACTATGGTTGCTTTATGTGGTGCTCCTACAGTTAACAGTGGTGATGGTGACAGATGACAGATGATGTTGATTTTCAGCTCTCTCTATTGTTGAAAGGTTTTCTGTTATTATTTTTCAATAATGATTCTCATTTGTTATAGCTTTGTTTCAGATTATTTTTCATCATATTTACTTCTGTTTGTGATGTCTCTCCCTTACAGATCTGTTCAAATGTCCTGTGGAAGGCTGTGGTAAGATGCTACAGGCTCTTAACAGTGCCAGAATCCATTTGTTCCGTCACACAGGAGAGAAACCGTATGTGTGCACCGTGTGTGGCAAGACTTTTGCTGCCTCCTCTCAGTGGATACGCCACAATCGAGTTCATACAGGTATTTGGCATCTTTTTTTCTTCTAGATCTGGGCTCCTGTATTTGATACTCTTCTTTACAGCTATGAATACTGGACAATTACCAAAGATACTGAAAATAACCTTTAAGCAACAGAATTCTCTAGGAGACTGCTGAGAATATCATGGAAAGAAAAGAAATGAAAAATGAGGTAAAAAAAAATTAGTTAATTGAACCACTTTGTCAAGTGCTCCTCTGTTGTGGTTATCCGGTCTTTGTGACTATGAAGCTCACATGTTGTGTACATTTAAGCACAATCGCTGTCCGCGGGTGCTGTGGTGTGATTTGCTCCTTCTTTCTTGTTAGACATCCATTGTCCTAATCTCTCCTCCTTTTTTGTGTTTGTTACTCTCTTGTAACACCTCTAATCTTCGACACTTTCATGACCTTATTGTGTTGCAAGTGCAGTAAAACTCTTTCTAAGACTAAAAATCTCTGTCCCAAGGTGAAAAGCCATACGAGTGTACAGTCTGTCATGCACGGTTCGCTGACTCTGGCATCCTGCAGACACACATGAGGTCCCACACGGGAGAGAGGCCCTTCACTTGTGACACTTGTGGACAGATGTTCTCAACCCAGGGAGCACTCAAAACTCACGCACGGATTCATACAGGTAGTGTGACTCAACTGTGCCAGTCTCGGCATTTGGGTCTATATCTATAGCGACTTTCGGTTTGATAGGGTTTTTTTAATGATTGGATTTGTCATGGAAAGGCTGTAAAGATCTATTATAATTTCAACGTAAAAGAAGCTATAAAGGATATTAGGTACCAGAAACTAACTTTTCAAAGTAGCTGTATGCCAAATTTATCTATTCCATTTGAAAGGCCTATATCCAGTGAGCATTTTGGTACCATTCTTTAACCTCTCAGTCAAATTTAAAGAAAATGGTAGTTGTTTAAAATTTGATCAAATTTGTTAAAGTCAGTCACTGGCTGCAACCACATGTTTGACAGATAATAAAAGAGTACCAAGTGCACTAAATATCTCCACATTAACAGAGTACGATCACTATAACAAATATATGGAGCCTAATTTTTTTCAAGAATGTGAGATCATTACAAATCAGTATTTTATCGCCTCAAACACGATGCTATGTCGTTATTTCGACAAAAACACCGAGTGTTGACCTTGCCGGCACCGCACCAGCCCCCCGCAGTGAGCGAGTTGGCTCTATACTGTAGTGTACCCCTCGTGCGGGGTCACATACTTTCCGAGTCTCGCGGAAGGATTGATGCAAAATGATTCCAAGCTAATTATTTTATTCTAATAGGAAATAAACTGATCTTTTAATTCATACCTCTTTTGAACTGGTATTTTACATATTTCGTGTAAAATATGATCTTTGAAAATGTTTACGGTATTTTTAAAGGTTTTCTATATAAGTGTCAAGGGCCAAAAATATAATAATAATAATAATAATAATAATAGATAGTATTTTTATAGCGCATATCCCCGCTCAACAGCAGGCTCTATGCGCTTTACACTATATTATTACCCCAGCAGACCATAGAACACTCCGAAACATTCCTAGCTTCCCGGGAAGCATACAGTGCAAGCAGCCGATTAAGCACTCAAACACTAACAAACTGACAAGATCTTTCGCTGTCTATAGCTGGGTACCCATTCCCACCTGGGTTAAGTGAGGAAAATTCGTGTAAAGTGCCTTTCCCAAGGACACAACGTCGGGTCCCTGACGGGATTCGAACCCACGACCTTATGTCGCGGGAGAGCCCGTTCAAAGCTCTACAGTTCTCCGCCAATGAATAGACGATATTTAATCATCCCTCGTTCCGCGAAGCATTTGAATGCATGCGTGTCAATTTTTGAACCGGCCGACCACGCATTCCGACCGCGAGGGGCTTTGCTTTCCTCGGTGATTCTCCAGCTCTTAATAATCGGACATATAAACAATTACACCATTGTAATGAGGAAAAGCTGAACTTTTACAAGGTGTACGGCATTTGGTGTTTTATAGCGAAAGAGCAAAGAAACAGAGATCGGAATTACCCCGATTTCACTGATACCATGGTACCATGCGGTCGGAAGGCCGCGAGTGCCCGCGAGGCCGTGTTTAAGCTACCTAATATTATACAAACAAAAATAGGGGTTAAGCTTACGTTTCTTCAGGAATGTCTTTTTCCCCATACTTTTTGAAACTGTCATTTAGGTTAATTTATCTATTTTATGCCACATGTCCATCGTTTCAAACACATTCCACAGTGCAGACTGCTTCTACCTCTTGTTTTCCATATTCACTTAATTTTATTTGGGTTTTGGTGTTTTTTAAAAAGTGTCTCAGAGTCAATGGTTTTTATTTTACTTCAGATCTTCTGAAATGTGATGTGTGTGTTTCTGAAAACATTTAAATAGTTTTTGCTTCACTATTGCCTTATTTAGTGTGCTTTTTTCCCCCAAAAGCCTAAGTTATGAAAGTATGAGAAACTGTTATTGGTCTATACACCATTTCATTAACATTTGTTTGTCTGACTAGTTAATTCCTCCTCCTCCCACTCCTTTTTAAAATTTACATTACTGCAGTTGTGAGTTTGTGTCTGGCCCTGACTTCTGTTCTTCTACTGTTTTATTGCCTTTCAAACTCAGCTTTATTCTTGTATTTCTTCCCTCCAGGAGAACTTCCGTATGTGTGCCCAGAGACAGATTGTGGGAAAGGGTTCCGTGACAGCAACCAGCTGAGATCTCACCAGACCGTCCACGCAAAACCTAACCATCTGTGCAGCAAATGCGGCAAAGTCTACAAGTTTAACATGTGCAAACATAGGTTGGTAAACATTGTTTGGTGTTTTCTTGTTTTGACTATACACTGTTCTTTTTTTTATACAGGACAACTGCTGAAATGTCGTTCGTCAGAAGGAAGGACTATTTGTTTAGGAGGCGGGCTGATTCAGCCCTGCCTGTCACAGACAACCCTGGTGGAGTGGGATACAGTACCCAGCAGACTGTCAGAGATATTCAATGAAATAACAACCACATATGGGATTCAAATGTTCTTTTTCTCTATTCATCAGCAAAGAGTCTTATTATTACATTTTATACACAAGTCTTGAAAGATTTTGTGTTTCTTCAGCCAAAGGGGGAATGTTTCTAAAAGAAATAAAATGAGATATGAGAGAACTTTGTTTTGTCATTGGGACGTTTTTTGTTGTTTTCAACAGTGGTTGGAAAAGAAATTCAGTTCCTTAAGTCTAATAATGCACTTGCACCGAAGAACACACACTCACACACACACACACACACACACACACACACACACACAAACACACACACACACACACACAGAGACCATTTCCATCACATACACACGCCCATAAAACGTTAAAGTCTCACTTCTCTTTCTCCGCTGTACCTCATTAAGCCTGTGGGTGACAGAGGAACGTGTAGAAGAGAGCGCCCTTTTCACAGAAGCTTGGCCGTTTGAGTTCAGTGATCTGAAAGAAATTCCTCAGTCATGCTCCAGATCATTTCATGTCCCCCTGGATCGTTCACCTCCAACGGGACCCATAGGTTGCCTTGTGCACATAGGTTTTGAATTTGAACTGAACACGTTCCCTAGACGAAACGAACTTCGCGGTTTCGGTTCATAGTCGTTATTCGGCATATTTTAGATTATTGCATAAGAGGTTCTGTCCCAAAGAAAGGACTTAAGACCCAATTTTCCTCAGTTCACCCTGCTGTGAATGTTTGGACGGCTTGAAAAAATAATAGCTTTTGGACAGACTGTCAAGTCAAATAGTCCATCCCTTAGGAAATGAGATGGCAGATTTAGATGAAAAGGTCAGTCTATGAAGTTAATGTGAGGTCGTGAGAGCCTACCTTCTGAAGGGATACATAGCTGCTATTGAATAAAGTTAACGTTAAGATGAATATTGTGGAGTTTGGCAATTGTTTGGCATTTCTTCTGAAATGTGGCTGGTTATTTGCCTTTCTCTTTGAAAATACACCCCTTTGTAACAGTGTCATAATTTATTTGTTGACCTTGTAAGGAGAAAGAATATTATTATGGACATTCTCGTGTCTCTGAGTAATAAGACGCATGCGTACCTTTCCAGGGCAATATAACTATCATCCAGAATTTCCATTCTGCAGGATTTCGCCTCTGTTATTATATAGCCGTCGTTTTGTATCGTTTGTCCTTTTCGTCTTTCGTTGCGAAAACGAAATTGTAACACGCAAGGTTTTGCGTCCCATAATGTTCGCTCCATATTATCTTCGCTCCACACTTTTATTTGTATTAAGTAAATCTTTGTAAGATACGAATAATTATAACTGCCACCACAGGGAGTCCGAGATACGAGTTAAGCTGATCGAATGTTTTGGGTTTGTTAGTTTATGTGTGTGCGTGTGTGTGTGTGTGTGTGTGTGTGTGTG
>NW_004797435.1:902123-910010 GCF_000002075.1 Aplysia californica | reverse complement strand
CACACACACACACACACACGCACACACGCACGCACGCACGCACGCACACCCACACACACACACATGCACTCACCAACTGACTCCTATTTTTGCGTTCTGATGGAGAGAAAGGTGAAGAAGAAAGACAATTTTCCTAAAGTCTTCAAGCTTTTCTCTTTGGTTTCTTTTGATTTCAGATGCAAACCAAGTGACCTCACTGAGGATGGCAATAACGAGAAGGTCAAGGTCAACTACCCAAACAGATCCGTACTTCTCCAGACTGAGGCTGTGGTGATGGAACATGGCCTGCTGCCTCCCTCATCTGTACCTTTGCCTCAGCCATCACCACCAGCTCTTCCTCCTCCACCCCCTCTTCCTCCTCCACCTCCTCAATGTGAGTCTTTTTTTTTTTCTTTCATTAAACCTTTTGTTACCAGGGGGGTATGTGTTCCTACTGTCAACACTACTTTTCAGCTAATTTTTTTGTTAGCCAGGAAAGCAGTCTCATGTCTCAGTGTTAGTGGACTCGCAGTCTAGATCTAGCCCACTCGAAACATATTTCGGACCCCGGGTCTTTGGTAGTGTCACTTACCTCAATTTTTTCATTCTATATTTACATACAAAAACTATCTTTTTCCAAAGAAAAGTAAGATCACAGGTGATCTGAGACAACAGGTAGTTCGATGACTCGAGTAGACCATTGAATATTGTCTCAAAATGAGTCAGTTCAAATACACAACCAGACCACTGTATTACCTCAAAGTGATTCCATGGAAGGAAAAGAAATAAAGTAATTCTAAGCTTCTTTCAGGATTACCTCCTTTGATTTCTTTTCTTTCCATGAAATTCTCAGCAGTCTTCTAAGAAACCACATTTCTGTTGCTTCTATTTATTTTCACTGTCTTTAGTAATTGTTGGTATATATATGTCAACAGAATGGATATTATGCTCATGCTGAGTTTATTTTGTCTTCGTGATCTCCACACAGACCACCTGAGTCATTTGATGATGTTACCAGATCCGGTCCCTGACCCATCTTACGGGACCCTGATGGACGAAGCTGCAGGCTCACAGGCAGCCATAAAGCTGGAGAAGACCAGCTACACTCCTAGTGGCCCCCAGGACATTGTCCTGATGCAGCAAGATACGACGGACCATCATCTCATGGTCAACTCTGGCTCACAACAGTTTTACAGCTACACAGTTCTTTGACCTGCGTGTCAGCACCGTCTCCACTGGACAATATCACTGCTACATGGCTACATGATAATTTGAGTTGTGGTTTTAGTTAAAAAAGAATTAAAACAATTTTTTAGTCACCTAGCTTTTGTCCTTACTTATTACTTGACTTTTACTTTTTACTTTTTCATCCTCTGTTGCTGTTGAGCGTCAAGAGGAGATGCAGTTTTCTATGGTAGGCCAGCTCTGCAGTTCTTTCAATTACAGTTTGATTCAGTCCGTGTATTCTCTTTTTTTTTTTTTTCATAGCATGGTTTTTCAGTCGTCGGCTTTTAAGGCCAGTCACGGTTTCACCAGAGCCCCTTTAGCCAGCAACGTTTCTGGGTGACCCGGGTCGGCCTTCACAGCTAGCGTAACGCCTCTGTGACATAAAGTCACTCCTTACTTCACCCAGACTCGGCTATATTCTACTTTGCCTTGTTTCCAATTCCCCCGACGAGGACAAAGGGTTGGACTTTGGGAGGCTCCTTACTTATAATCATGGGAATATATTTGAAATTATATACACATCTCTACTGCTAAATGTAAGATGCCATCATAATCATATGTTACTTTTCAAAATGGCTTATGGCGGAGTCTTACGCTAAGCAGTTGATCTATATTTTTGTGTTAATATAAGTGCTAGGCGGTGTCAATTGTGCCAAAATATCAGATTAAGATTGTTAGTAACTGATATGTTCTTGTTTCATATCTTTTTATTTGCTCAACCCTTTCAGTAGAGCTGTACCCCTGTAGCAAACACACTCGTGCTCGCAAGCCCCTAGTTCAAGTCACAAGCCTCAAATCACTAGATCAGATCATCAAATCAAATCACTAGCATGATAAGTTGAGTCTAGCCTAAGCTTCAAGTCCACACCAACTAGCAATCTGCGAAGCCACTCGTGTCAGACCCCCTCATCCTCCCCACCCTGCTTGCAATCCGCGAAGCCACTTACGTCAGAAAGAGAGAGAGGGGGAGAGAGAGAAACCCCGCTCACTATGTCACTGCGCCACAAACTAGAGCTGTTGGAGTCTGTTCGATTAATCGAAGGCTTGCGAGCAGGGGACGGCAGGCAAGTCTCCAATCCCGTTCGTAGCACAGCTAGACACTTGAGTTCCAAGACTTGCTTTGCGTCCCTGAATTGCTTTGTATCAAGGGCTTGCTCGTAGCCCGGCAAGTCTCTCGTGCCCATAATTTGCTTTGAGTCCCACTACCGCGCTCCCAGGGCAACACCGCTTGTCAGCAGCTAGAAGCAAGACCGGTAATTCACCCCACTCGCAGCATGACCTCTGAATTCTGGATGTGGAGGAAGCGAGAGCTAGGCTGAGCTGGTTTTGGTGCAAGACGGAGAGGGCCGTAATATAGCCTAGTCCAGACCGTTCGCGACCTCAGTGCTTTAACAGTGAAAATGTGACATCTTCTTAGGCTCACATTTTGTTTTGAGCTGTTTTCACTGGTATTAAAAATGGAGATACGACAAGAAAGCACTGGGGTCGTGGTATACTAATCTATTTAAGGACGCAGAATAAAGGTGTGAACTTACAAACAATTTTTAACTGACAAAGTAAATCAGTATTGTCAGCATCCCGTGGCTTTAAATTTAATCACTCGCCTAAACTACACTTCCACTCCTACCCCGACCCTTAGAACAAGTTGAAGTTGAAGAGAATGAATTGGGGAGGGGATGACAATCCGGCGCAAGAAGATAAGACATGTATGGGCTATTTTTAATTTCCCATCCTTGCTCAGCTGGGTGAGTGAATGTGGAACACACAAACACGCAATGTTATGAAGAATAATATACTACAATAGGGAAGCTCTGCTCATTAGGTTACTGAAACTGGCCTTTGTGTCATTCATACATGAGCGGTCCATTATCAATTTTTAGGGGTGTAGCATTCAGGAGTGTTCCGATGAATACTTTTTCTTTCATTAATTGTCAAAGTAGATCATATGAATTATCGGTTGTCTGTAGCTTTTATGCTTTTGCCCAAGTCCCCAGGTGCCCCAAAACAGTTAAAGACAATTGAAAAAAGGCTCCAGCCCCTTCCTTTATGGTTATCCATTTTAGGCTAACCTTTCGATACAAATAACTCTACCCAAGGTTTCTGGAATATTGATGAGCCCACAAAAGCCCACTATAAAAGAATGGTCCTAACGGTAAAGCGTCCTTCCTTTCTCTTGCTTTCTGTTGCATTCCCCCACGTACATCTGTCCTGTCTATTAACTTTGTGCATCAGGGCATTTTACTGTGAACTTTCTTCTGTTACCATTTTTGTTTCATAGATTTTGGATCTACTGTACATTTGTTTCAAATAATAATTGTATATTGAATTCTAATCTCATCTGTGCATAGTATCTTAAACTTTTTGCGTGTATTCCTTAATTGTCTTGTTCTGTTGCTTAGAGTACTGACATTCGATATTTTGTTCTGTCATTTTAATTTTAAAACGATGTCCAAACCAAGTCTTTGTAGGAAATTGATGACCCTGAAAAGGGATGATTCAAAAACTGCTGTCTGTGATATTTGCAAGTTTGAATTTATATATTCTAAGAAATCGACAATAAACTTATTGAGACATCTACGACGAGTAAAGCACCATTTATTGAACTTGCATCGTTTGAAGACATGCCAAGCTCTGGGACTACTTCTGCCACTGTTTCTGCTGAGACCGCTGGTCCAAGTACAACAGCCAGTTCAAGCAGGCAAGCGACCATTACACAAACTTTGGAACGAGTGACAAAATACCCGTCAGGTAGTGACAGGAAAAAGGAACTCGACAAGTGCGTCCTGGACCTTATCACTGTTGACATGCAGCCCCTTTCAGTTGTCGAAAACAAAGCTTTCAGGAGGCTGGTACAGAAACTGGACCCAAAGTACGACATTGTGTCTAGGCGCATTATATCGTCTCAGTTGTTGCCTGCACAGTATCAAGCTCAGAAACAGCTTCTCAGGGAGCAAATGGACCAAGTCGACTACCTTAGCGTCACTACCGATTGTTGGATGTCACGGCAGACCAAGTGGTACATGACGATGACTGCTCATTTTATTACACCTGATTGGAAGCTGCATTCCAGAGTCTTGAACACGACGTCATGGAGCAACACCATACAGCGGAAAATCTGGCGTCCAAGCTTAAAGAGGTGTTTACTGACTGGGGTATTGGCAGGCAAGTCACGACTCTAGTAACAGACAATGCGGCCAATATGAAAGCAACCGTTGAGCTTCTGAAACTGAGACACCAGCCCTGCTTCGCACAAACTCTAAACCTGGCTGTGAAAGATGCCATCAGGAACACTGTGAATGTGTTTGAAGCCAAAAACAAAGTAAAACGAATTGTGTCATTTTTCCACCACAGTTCGAAAGCCAACAACACATTGAAAGAGGCACACAAGGCAAGACAGACATCTCCACGAAAGTTGATGCAAGACATAGAAACAAGCTCAACTCCTGGAGACATGGCCATACTCCAGAAAGCTCTACAGACTGGAGCCATTTTATGAGGCCACCTTGGAAATGTCAAGCGAGCAACTGACGTCAGTGTCTAAAGTGATCCCGCTCGTTTTTCTGCTGCGCCGCCTGACAGCATAAGATTGCTCACCACTGGGGAAGTGCCTGAATGATCAACTTTACGAACGATTCAGGAACGTGGACGAAAGAAGTCACTTGAGGCTAGCAACTCTGTTGGACTCTAGATTCAAACGTGAAGGTTTCCCTAGTGTCACTTTGTCAAACGCCGCTGTCGACAAGTTAAAAGAGAAGGCACAGGCCATTCTTCTGGCTCAGCCATCTGTGCAAGAAGGAACCACCGAAGGAAGTGATGCAGCTCCCACGTCTGCCAAGCGAGTTTTTAAACTCTAGGCACAATTTGACCAGCTGGTTAAGGCCAAGCCAAAGACAACATTAACAGGGGCAGAGCTGGAAGTTCGTCGCCACTTATAATCAGAACTCTTCCCAAGGGATGCCAACGCGCTAGACTTTTGGAGGGAGAAAGCGGACTCATCAAAGCGGCTTGCTAGAATTGCTAAAGACGTTCTCTCAATTCCTGCAACTTTTGTTCCCAGCAAAAGGCTATTTTCAAAAGCGGGGGAGCTTATCTCCAGGAGAAGGTCTCTGCTTTGAAACCATCAAAAGTTGACATGATTTTGCTTCTGAACAATGTAAAAAAACTCTTGATTTGACTGCTTCCCCATCAGAGGATCATTGTTAAGATAAATTATATCACATTGTTAATTACATTGTATAACTTTCAAAAAAATATCTTGCTGCTCTGTAACTGATATTATGTATATATATATATATATATGGAGAAAATGATCTTTGTTACTGTCAACTCTATTTGTCTCAAATAACTTTTAAAAATATTAGTATTTATTCATATGAAAAACTGAGCTGAAACCACTTAATAATAATAATGGATTGCATTTATATAGCGTATATCCACTTATGCAATGCTCTATGCGCTTAACATGATACATATTAGGGATTTACTTAGAACTAGACCTTTATTGATAGTGAGATAAGATTTTGAGTGGCAAAGTTTCATTTTTGCAGATTTTTTTTTTTTGTTGGTACTTTGTACTTATATTTTGTAAATAAATTAAATATATGTTGTAATTTTGAAATGTGTCCAAAATGTTGTTTCTCTTTTCATTAAAAAAAAAAAATTGCTGATTTTTTCAAAAAAGGGTATGCAATTTAGGGATGGGGGAGGGGGCGTGGTTTTTTCAGTTAAATTCTTGGATTTTGGAAGGATAATGTGGATCAAACTTCGCACCCTTCACAGATGAGATTGTGCACAGCTGAACATTAATTTCTGCAGCAAAAACGTTAATTTGATTCCCAGATATGAAGTTCGTGTATCTGCTATGATCTCCTTTTGTCTGTTAGAGTTAGGGTGTCTTGAAAACAGGGTCAAATCTTTCTGCTCCTAAATGATACAAATTTGAAGCATAACATATTACAATAAATCAGCTAACCTGAATATATCAAAATGATGGTTAAGAGGTTAACATTTCAGCTAGAATATAAAAGTTCAAATCCACTCGTAATGGGAGGGGGGGGGGGAGAGAGAGAGGGGGAGAGGGGGAGAGAGAGAGAGAGAGAGAGAGGGAGTTGAGGGGGGGGGGGGGGGGGGCAAAAAAACACAACTCTTTAGGACACAAAAAATGGCAAAAAATAGTCTTCAGAAATATGTTATTCAGTTCAAGGCAGTCGGTACTTGTAGCCTACTATGTGTTTCTGCTTCACCAAATATAATGACAAGGAAGAAGAAAGAACAAACCAATCTTTTAAAAATGATATTTTATTTTCTGGATGAAAGGCTGTTAACATATATATATATTCTGTTTTGGGAATCACACTTGTCTCTTTCGCTCATCTTCCGTAACACGCAACATTCTTGTACACACTGGCCAGTCACTGTGCCTTTACATTCACTCACGTCTGTCACAGTCACAGCATGCATTGTCAATCGTGTAAAACAAACAAGATGTGCTCACGATGCGTATTATCATAAGCTTTAAACATGCAGTGACTTCATTCGATGTAAAAGATTAACTGATGAGATTTATTTCTTCTCAATTTTGCATAATTTTACTGTCGAATAATGTCATTGCATGTTAGTTAAAATGCGTTGTCTGCACACCTCGTTCACCATCTGCCATGTTGACAGTGTTTCTTTCACACATCTTTTATACTTTCTCCTTGTATCATGCATTCACAAAGGCACAGTTTAAAGTTAAATGTGTTTACTGAAGAAAAGGGTTATTTATGATTATGATCTCTGTCGTCTTCTCAAGTACAAGTCATGATTCCGTAGTCAGTCCATGATCGTCTCTCTGAACTTGAGAGAGAAAAGGGTGCCTCTAGGTATCTTTTGAGAAATGAAGCTTGAGAAATCAAGTTAGAAGTATTGCATGTCCTCTGTTCCAAACCACAGGAAGTGGTCAGTCCTCGTGTGACCTTCATCTTTGGCGTCCTTGAGTGATTTTACCGTGACTCTAAAGCCAGCCCAGTCAAGTTTGATATCAAGACTGCCAAGACACTTCCCGGAAGTGATGTATGGCGGCAGACGCAGCAGCTCCTTCCGATCTGTGTATCGTCCGGTTACAGCATGGAATTGCTGAAAATGTGCAAAAACTCGAAGATTAAAAAAAGTGTCAAGCTGTTTTATATGATTTAGTGCTTTAACTACTCTGATGGAAATTGAAACACTTATCCGCTTATGGTAACAATTACCTACGCTCAGCAAAGAAATGCGTGTTCTTTATTATCGTGTGATCACAAGCCTATTCTACCTCAGTCATTCATGAAATTAATTATCGTATCTCTTTGTCAAGTACTCCAACACTGACGTCTGTGGTTTAATGTAATGGTGTGGGGCTGTAACTGTAAGCAGAAGGTGAGGAGGTCATTTCATCCTATTAGATCTTGGCCTGAGTTGGACCTGTCAGGCAGAGACGAGGCAGCCGGCCACTAAAATGATCTAAATTGTATCCATTGGGATGTGAATTATGAACAATAATTTACAATCAATAACCCGGCTGTTTTGTGATTGTAGCGAGGGGCTGCAACGGAAAGACCGGAACAATTTTCCAGCATACTTCGGATACTACTAGTAACTAGGCTTGAAGAGAGAGAGAGAGACAGAGAGAGAGAGAGAGAGAGAGAGAGAGAGAGAGAGAGA
>NW_004797435.1:899642-900995 GCF_000002075.1 Aplysia californica | reverse complement strand
TCTCTCTCTCTCTCTCTCTCTCTCTCTCTCTCTCTCTCCCTCTCTCTCTCTGTGTGACTCTCTCTCTGTCTCTCTCTCTCTCACCCACACCGTCTCTTTCTTCCTCAGTCAACTGCCCCCCCCCCTCCCAAAACACCCAATCGAAGGGGAACAGGGCTGTGTTCACTATCACAAATACAACCGTTAAAGGGCATGGTGTTCCTCTTCCTCCCCCTTTAATAAACTTCAACACCGGAAGATTTGGCATTCCGTCCCTCTCTCTCTTAAACATAAAATAGGACTCACCTTTTCGTAGTAGCCCTTACGGCCGTCCACAGCCCATTCGGCACTGAAGATAAAAAATGAAGTACATTTGTAATAACATGCAAGTTGACTCTTGGCCTCTATGGTTTTATAGAGTCTGTACATTTTATAGTTTGCGAGGGTGGGGGTAACCGTCAATAATATCACTTTCATGTTGCACTAGCAGAACAAGAACAACGACTATTACAGCAGTTATGTGGTATGGGGGCGTCTTCCCTTACAGCAATCCTAGCAACAGCAACTGCAACAATATGGAAACCTTTCCGTTTCAGCAACAAGTAAAGTTTTATTTTAACAACAAATGATAAAATGTTGGAATAAACAGGAACTGGAAATCAATACGACCTTTAAAATGAGAAGATGGGGATACTTATGATATAATTTGAGAATGCCAGAGACAATATTGTCCTACCAAACATGGTATTAGAGACCAACTGGACAAAAGATAAAGGGGTAGACCAGCTGGAAGTTACAGAAGCACAATCAGGAATGAGCTAATCACCTAGAGCCAAGATGTGCAAGATTTAAGGAAGTGGTCAGAGACAGGCAAATGTGGCTTAGACTGTTATTATGAACCTGACGGTATAGGGAGAGAGTGTAAGTAAAGTAAGTTACTGCGACAACTACAGGCTATCAGTATGTCAGGAACAAACAAACCCGCATTTCCAAAATAAAATGGTGTGTGTGTGTGTGTGTGTGTGTGTGTGTGTGTGTGTGTGTGTGTGTGAGAGAGAGAGAGAGAGAGGGGGGGGGGTGAAAGGGGAGGCATATGCTCCAGTTAGTTACCGCAGAAAGTTAGCTCTCCAAGTCTCTCCATGTATGGGTGCTGTGCGGTTCACTGAGGCGCCTGAACCCTGGTAGAGGGCGCTGAATGGGATAGCCATTTCGATCGTCCAGTGCTTGTCTGAAACGATGAATTAAGAAAATGTCTGCAATGGAACCCGGTTACAACGACAAATTCTGGTTATAACACTAACGTAGGCCGAATATGTATTTCTTCTTTTAGTTGTTGCCCCAACATTTCCTTTAAAAGGCGGACACGGGTGGGGG
>NW_004797435.1:896903-898797 GCF_000002075.1 Aplysia californica | reverse complement strand
CCCCATAACACACATACATCAATAACTTCAGCACCACAGATGAGAACTGATTCAAAATTCAAGTTATGCTAGCATTCTCGTCTGTTTTCCAAGTTCTAATTCTTTTTATCTTCCTTTTGTTCTTATCTCTCTCCTTCCATAAATCATCTCTCCTCCCTCCAATCTACCCTTAGTTATGGCAAATTCAATGTATAGTTGGACGTTAGAGTTTGACAGAATTACAACAACAACAACAACAACAACAACAACAACAACAACAACAACAACAACAAAAACGCACAGAAAACCACAACTGAGCTTAGGGACATAGTTGTCTCTCACCTTGGTCATCATGATGTCTGACACTGTCCCCCTGGCGTTGACGGTGATCTCTTTGTAGCTGAAATAGTACACATGCGTAAACATACACTCAAACATACACTGGTATGCTCAAACATACTCTGGCTATGGTTCTAATAATAATACATGATTACGGAGTTGTCAAGAGATATTATAAAAGGTTTAAGCACCACCCTTCCTCCTAACATAAACGATTAGAAAAATCACCGCAAACGCTACCACTCCTTCATTAAAATGAATAAAAACACGCAAAAAAATAAATAATTCAAGAAATTAAAGACAAAGCAGAATAAACAACAACCGAATGAACCCACAGAAAACACACAAAAGGAAAAATGACTGTTCACTGTGTAAAAAAGTAATGAAAATCCTTTACTACCACGAGAATGAATCCATTGTTAATTGTTGATATAAAAAAGTGATACGTTGGGTTTGGGGGAACCGACTTCTCTTAGGTAGGAGTTGTGCCTTTATTAACACATTTAAAGTTATCAAGTTAGCAATTACATATTACAAGAATGACAATGACAACAACAAACAAAACTATAGATATTACCATAATCATGGTAACCATATACATTTTTAGAGCGGTATCAATAACAGTAACAATGAAATAATAACGTCTACACACTAATATTCTTGATATAGGAAATAATAATAATAACGATGATGATGATGATGAAGAAGAAAAGAGTGACTATATTGCTCCCGGAAGTGCTCTTACTTCACATTACTTTGCCGAGTATCAATCAGGATCTGGGAGAGAAACAGAAACAAGAGGCCATTGAGACAAATAGATCTAGGCTATACACGAATTATCATCGAAGATGAATCGCTCCCTTAGAATTAATTACAAAATTATATCTGCTCAGTACCTAGTTTTGATACATCAGACGTTAAAAAAAAACAACTTTTTAGTTTCACAAACATGTCAAGCTTTTCCGAATGCAGTTCTTTGAATATCTTGATAACGGCACCGAATAATCTCACGATTTTGATAGAGCAGATAGAACATTTGGTTTTTGACCTCAATAACTCAAAACGGCCAAAAATGTCCGATAGAAGTGTGTAATTCCAAAGTAGCGAAATTTCTTTACTAAAAAACGGTATTAATCATTCAAACATATCATGATGCATGAGTTGAGCAGGAATCATGTGTGAACATGTTGAGCACAAGTATGAGTAGTTCAGTTGTTCTTTGACTGAGTCTTGCCTCAAAAATGATTTTTATTGAAATTTATTAAAACTTATTTAAATTAAAAAGGAAAAAAGGTATCAATGTAAATGCGTAACAGCAACCTACCTGGAACGAGTTATCTTGATAAACTGGCAAAGGAAAGAAAAGAAAAGAAAACTAAAGCACACATTTTATACACAAATGATACAGTGAACAAATGACATATTATAAACAATACATCAACCACATGGACCTAACCAGTTATGCAAGTAAAATCCTTATTTTGTTACATTCAGAATAAATATAAGGGGACGAAGCAAGGAATGATTTTAATCCATCCATTCACTCGCCCACCCACCCACCCATCCATCCATCCAT
>NW_004797435.1:893126-894563 GCF_000002075.1 Aplysia californica | reverse complement strand
CTCTCTCTCACTCTCTCTCTCTCTCTCTCTCTCCCTTCAACTCTCCCCCTTCTTTTTTTCTCAACACTGAGTTTTTGGTTTAATTGAGTCATGTCACACTAAGTTATGGATTCCACGGACTAATGGATTTCACTGAGTTATGGTTTACACTAAGTTATTGTTTAGACTGAGTTATGTTTTACACCAGATCTAGATGGCGATTAATTTGCGATGAGCTATGGACTACACTGAGTTATGGGCTACTGGTATATTGAGTTATGGTTTACACTACCTGATTCTAAAATAACTTCTCTATGGAGAACTTGCCCACGAAAGAGACCAAGAGGAAGACCAAAAATGAGGTACAAAGACACGTGCAAAATACAGCTTATCTAAGTTGGTGTAGATTTCCGCATCTGGGAAGAAATAAGCTGAGGATAGGAAAACATGGAGGAGAAAGATAAAAGAAAGAACTATTGTGCCAGAGAGCAGCCTCAGAAACAACCAGGCTGAAAAGCGCCTACGACGAAAGGAAAACAGCGGAAAAGCATAGCTTTGATTCACCCCACTGTCATGCAAGCACTTCGACAGAATCTGCGCTTCAAATATGGGAAGAATTAACCATGAAAGAAGCTGCACGAAGACAACCTTGCGACTTGAGACCATCTTAAGCTAAATAATTTTATTGACCGTCTGCATAGACGGAAAGAGCCATACAAACTGTGTTATGGCTGACACAACGTAATGGTTTACGCTGAATTATGGTTTACTCTGAGAAATGGTTTCCACTGAGTCATGATAACGCTGCCTCATCCTATTCCACACTTGAAGAGATTATGACGTGCACACCATTTCGAAAAGAAGTAAAAGAAGCCGTCCATCCAAAGGAGTCGGCAAACAACCTGCCTCTCTGAGAGTAGAGTGTGGGTGTTGGCGGGTGCTCTGGTGTGGTTTGCACCTTCATTCGTATCATCAATCAACATATCGTCCTTACATTTTCTCCTTCTATTTTGCTTTTTATGTTACTCACTTGTAACACCTCAAATCTTCGGCACTTATATAACCGAATTATGCTACAAGTACCGTAAACCGCTCACTAAAACACAAGTGGGAGTAGAGAGGATGGTAGGGCAGAGATGGATATCGGTATGAGAACGCTCCGCAAATAGGGTGGAGATAGAAATAGAAATCAATTTACGGGTTAAACGGCTCTTTCGACTCCGTGAGATAATGTAATAGGTAGGCCCTGAGAATTCAACGGATCACCGAAATACTAAATCAAGTAGGTGACAACTTTACAAATGTCCCAAGTTCAAAAGTATCTCGATGGGGATCCAAACCAGGGTCATCCGGATTATATCATTACCCAGCACGATATCACACAAGCTAACTGTATATAGATCTCTCTCTCTCTCTCTCTCTCTCTCTCTCTCTCTCTCTCTCTCTCTCTCTCTCTCC
>NW_004797435.1:890943-892361 GCF_000002075.1 Aplysia californica | reverse complement strand
AGAGAGAGAGAGAGAGAGAGAGAGAGAGAGAGAGAGAGAGAGAGAGAGAGAGAGAGAGAGAGAGAGAGAGAGAAAGAGAGAGAACACACACACACACACACAGACGCTCACACAGACACGCAAATACTTACAGGCAAAATACACACGCATAACACGCACACAGATACACATACATTGACATATTATATACTCACGCGCAAAAAAATACCCATACATTCACACTCACACATACAGAAGCACACACACACACACACACACACACACACACACACACACACACACACACACATACAAACATATACTAATACTCTCTCTCTCACACACACACACAAACACGCACACACACACACACAGACACACACACACACACACGCACATACAAACACCCACACCCACACCCACACAAACACACACAATGCATGGATATGAATATAGAATCCAGCCTCACACTCACAAAAGAACAGTCAAGAGTAAAACTTATTTTCAACAAGGGGAAAACCAGAACTATTGGAAAGAAAGAATAAACTGAAAAAAAAAATCTTCAGCTGACCACGCTTTCTTGAAAACAAATTAGTGGGCAATTGTTACTTCTTCGAAGGTAAAGGTCAACCTTTTGAGAGAAACTTAGTGTCTCGTCAAGGGACAAACTAGCTCTTTCTCGTGGAATCTTGGGCATGCCTGACCTTATTAGAAAGTACACGGTGGGAACAATCTGAGGGAAAACCCTAGAACGTCACAAGGTCAGAAAATAACGGACAAAATAACATATCAAAACCCTGTTAAAAGTCATGACCCGAGAACTGTTATGTAACTGAAAACTTTAAGTGCTTGAAGAGTAAATAGTCTTTTTGTTCCATTGTGCAGGTTTCTTCTCTTTTGAGTAAAAAGAGGTAACAGGAGATGTAGTCTTCCAAATGAGTGACTCCCCCCCCCCCTTTCTCATGAGACAGCGAAGGGGGTAATTATTGCTTCTTAAAGGTTTTGGTCTTAAAAAATATTATAGTAAAAGCTTTTATGTTCTGACTAGAGTGATGGGCGTTGCTTACAAGTGAATGAAACCCTATTCTACAGCAACATAAATTTTATCACGTTATTATCTCTCTTTGCTAAATGTTCCCTGAGACAATTACTAAGATAAAACAGCAAAATGTTACTGCCTTCTCCCGCCACAACTGGGTTAATGGTGAAAGTCAGGGAGAAAAGAAAAAAACAACACACACACACACAAAATCCCCCACTGCACACAGGCAAGATGTTCAACCTCTCAAAGGTTGGATACTTAACATTTTACATGCGGTACGTACTTAACATGACCCTATTGGTCCAGTAGGGTCGTTAAACCTACACACACAAACAAACAAACACACACACACATACACACACATACACACACACTCGCACAAGCACACACAATAAGC
>NW_004797435.1:885966-887770 GCF_000002075.1 Aplysia californica | reverse complement strand
CCCCCCTTTCTGTCTTTCTCCTTCCTGGCTTCCTTGTCCACCTCTCTCACTCTCTTTCTCTGTCATCCCTTTTCCAACAACTCACATTATTGCGAGAAAACACAAACGACACCTTTCCTTTCACACCAGCTCCCTCTTTCCTGTCAACCTCCCTCCTCAGAGTATTTGCACAACTGTAATCTTTTCAGCCCTTCTGTCTTACGCCTTGTGTGTTTATTCGCCAGTTTAAGGGCTAATATGTTTACTCAGGAGGGCTCCTTGTTTGCTAGACCGAGAATCACCAGGCATTTGCGGAAATTTGGTATTTTTGACCACCGGGACGATCTGTGAGAGTGCTGATGGTGTCACTCACCTCCCGTGGAGACAGTCGCAGGACATCATGGCCTCTATCTGAAATCAACAAGCGGCTAAACCTAAACAAAAAACAGGCGCGTTTAGACGTGTCAAGTTAGCATTGCTATAATATCTGTTGAGGGATTGCATGGATGAGTCGTTGAACATTTTACGTGGGACTATTCGTTACGTAGATTTTTGTACAAAGCGTGGATTGATATTTAATTATAAAAAATTTGTGTTAACGCGACTTGTCCTACTCGAGCAAACCGGTTTATTGATATGTTGTATAATTACTCCCCCCCCCTCCCCCCCCCACAATCGACACACATACATTTCGAAAACAAACAAACAAACTAAAACAAAACTCCCAATACTCTTACTCCGGGGCTTTGCCCGATTGAAAATGTCTCCAGTGTGTGGTGAGCGTGACGAAGTATTAATTACAGAACACAAAGGATTCCACACCGAGTCAAAGTATGGCTATGGGCTCATAGACACAACTCGTTTTTTTAATGTAGGTGTTTTTCTTATACTCCTATTGATACAATTTAAATCATTTAGGAGTCAGGCTTTTCATCATGCCTTTCAATGCCAACACAGACTGAGGAAGATATAACACCCCAGCAGAAAGACCAAGGTACTCGATGAAAATTTTCTCCTCACTCGGAGATCGAACTAAGGTCTCCTGTGAGCGACAACGAAGCGCCTAACTGCTACACCGCAAACGCGGATACAACTCGTTCATTGGAACCCACAGGGTAAAAGTTCAAGGGGAAGACCACGTGGAACCTGGAGAAGAGTCATGGAAATGGATTACAGAAAAGTGGGTAGACATGGAGTGACATCAAGCGACTAGCACAGGATAGGGAAATGTGGAAAGGGTTCGTTCGTGGCCTATATCCTGATCCAGGGTGAGAAAGGCAATGATGATGATGTTGCCAGACACCAATAAACCCAGATTTTTAAATGGGAGTTTAGGGCTGATGAAACTAATAGCCTATTTGGCGACTCACTTTCTTCTTAAGACGCGCGCTCACATTATCATCACATCATTTCGCCAACTCTTACTTCCTTACTTATCCCTTATTCTAAATGACCGTTGGGGCGCCACGGATGATCGGGCAACCATTTTCCCCATTTTCTCCATCTGTCTCTATTTCCAGTCTTTCGAAGGGCTTCACCCAACTTAAAACCTGTCCATTCCGTTATGTTGTCTTTCCATCTTTTCTTGATCCTCTTCCAATCTAAAAAACATAATATTGTGAACGGGCTTCTGTATTCAGTTCTGCTACAGCCACGCCGGTCTGAGCTGAGTACAACATCCCAATAGACTGGCGGAGATACAGATTAAAAGAATTTCCTGCACACGAATCTTCGGCGAGCCTTACCATTACACAACTGACAGCGGTTGTCGCCATTGCAGTTTGTTCATCCTATCTCTTTCTCTCTCTCTCTCTCTCTCTCTCTC
>NW_004797435.1:883699-885161 GCF_000002075.1 Aplysia californica | reverse complement strand
GTGTGTGTGTGTGTGTGTGTAAGTGTGTGTATGTGTGTGTGTGTGTGTATGTGTGTATGTGTGTGTGTTCATAGGCCCGTCCGCTCTTATTTTTTTTAGTTCATCCGCTTGCTTTGTAACACCCTCTTGTGTTCTGCCTTGCTTTCCTTCCTTTCGATTATTTCACGTACCAATTCTCAGAGAATTAGGGCTCTAAAATAATACTCTGCTGTGACTTGATTTTGAAACATGAAGGCCTCAACCCAAATTTAATTTGTATGTGGGCATTATACACGTAAACAGTCTCGGCTTATACCGCTCTATTGAATTTGAAGCGCTCCGTATAAACATTATGAACATGAACAATGTGTAGCTCTTTAAATCTTATACACGTTTTACTCCAGATATGCACACACACACACACACACACACACACACACACACACACACGCATGCACCCACACACAAATACACACAGACAAATCCACAGACACACGCACACACACTCACACACGCTCACACACATTCATACTACACTAAAGTAATGCTATTTCATAGCCTTTGGTCTGTTTTAAACTTCAAGCACCAAACATCATTGTAAAGATAGTTGATGTTCACGTCATCATTACTACTATTCAAAGCTAATGTGGCCTTCATGTGAGACCCTGTATCCCAACATCACATTACACAACACCATTAATATCTATCTTTATTATCAATATTCAGACAAACACCTGTTTGAATTCATTTTTATACCTCCAAGAGAAGCTCTTATACTTACCGTGAAATCGAGAACTTTTCTATGCAATGCTGTTCTCGAATGGGAATCCTAAATGGGCATAGTTCCCAAGGGAAAGTTGAGTGACACAGGTTGAAACATCCAAACACTTAAACATCAGACAAAAACTGACGTTACAGAATTTGTTACTCAGGGGAATTTCTTGAGAATAAAATATTAGATTAATTGTTCCTAAGTGGAAGGGAAACTTTTAATTTCAATGTTCAAGACAGATACTGTTGTGTATTTTAATCATCAACTCACCACGGATTACATTAATTATTGATTACTGGGTCGACCCTGAAATTCGTTGAGGTTCGGATTTGGTACAACTTCCAATAGTTTCACACTAACCATGCCTGTCCAAGGCCATTCCATAGAAAATAAGTATCCCAGCTTAGTTAGCATCATTGGGCACTAGAAGATTAATTCAGGTTGTAGCCTATAGTTTGTAAACTTTGCTTTAAAATGTAAAGGATAGGGAAAAGAAGAACCGACTGTGTATCAGGTATAACGACATTATATTCTGATGACTACTGAGTCACGACATTGATTATATTTCGAAATACAGATTTGTATAAAATATGTACCAATCGGTATCTCGGTAGAGGAAGTTATTAGTAGATGTCATCAGCGTCCGTTATCCTGTTGTAGTCCCCTGTGCTGAGAAGTATGTGAATGGGAAGGGAGGGGGGGGGGGGGGGA
>NW_004797435.1:882252-883599 GCF_000002075.1 Aplysia californica | reverse complement strand
GGGGGGGGGGGGGGGGGGGTAACAATATGACTAATTCCCACAAACTGGAGGTGCAACCCCTCCAGTACAAAGGTCAAAAGGTCAAGTTACAGATGATGATGATGATGATGATGATGATGGTCTTCAAACTCTTCCTCATCCTCCTCTTTCCCTACACCCAGGAGCTCAATATGTGCAACTGTTATTATCATCTATTGTCTCTTCTTTCTCCCGTTCTTTCTCCCGGCTTCTTTAACCTTACCCCTCACACAACTGAAATATTTGCTCACAATTGACGTGTGTCTAGGGTGGCCTTAAAAACCCTGCAAAACAAACACGCTCTTTAGTGTGTCCGTGAGGAGGCTCTCACATTGTCACGCAAACAGTTTTCAATTTCTTACAGTTTCCGGGGAGTAACACAAACACTCTAATACTGAAACAATTCAGTAGGTTAAAGAAAAGGGATAAAGGTCTAGTTGAGGATTCTCTTCTTGATATTATAAGTTAAAAATAGTTGGCCTTGCATAGTGCATCGATAACCCCTCTTGTTGGACCCATAGAAAGTCGTGGTGACCTCAAAAATTCAGAAATGCGTAGTTGTTCATAAAAGTTCCCAAAAGAGACTTTAACTAGACCCCTGCCTATTATATTAGTATATAAATACTTTATATATATTATACATATATATTGCCAGATGGACCATTGCAGAACAAGATGTTATTTACATACTATTTATGTTGTATCCATAAACTTGAATTATGACAAATCACTGTGCACGGTCATGGCCACAACTTTTTGTTTTCTCAAAAAAATACTTGGCAGTATGCGCAAAATGGGAGCCTAAATGAAGGGAAGAATACCACTCTCGCTGTAGTTGAGTGCGTGTGACACATCCTCACCTCAAAGTACCCTTCATCTGGCTCCAAATTGAGTCAAATGATGCGTTCTATAGTGGACTAGTACAGCCTAATTATTAATATATCTTGCTGTAATGCATTTTCTCTTTAAAAAAAAAAAATTAAAGTCTAAGGTTATATTACTGTCTCGCTGCTCCTGCGCCACACTAACAAAGCAGGGTAACAAATCAGACAAACAAACAAACAAACAAACAAACAAGCAATCCCCCCCCCCAAAAAAAAAGAAATTAAACAAAACCCATTAAAAAGACATAATTAAGAAACCAGAGACTATACAAGGCCTTTCCTTTTCCACTAAAAACAAAACAAAATCGTTTCCATTTAGCAAACAAGCCTGCATCCCACACCTTCAGTTTGCACTCTAAAGTCACTTACACAAACACGCACACACGTACACAAACGCATGCACACAGGCACACACAGGCACACACACACACACACACACACACAC
>NW_004797435.1:879600-882152 GCF_000002075.1 Aplysia californica | reverse complement strand
CTTTCTCTCTCTCTCTCACTCTCTTTCTTTTTTCTCACACACTCTCCTTCTCTCTTTCTCTGTTTTCCCTTCTTTTCATGTATTTTTAAACAAAAAACAAATGGGCACACATGTTCTGATTCTTCATGCGAATCTGTTGTAGGTCTTTTTATATTTATTATAAGCATACTTTGCGCCACTTTTTCTTTTCTAAAGACTCTTTGTCTTTTCTTTCAACATTTTAAGAAATTGAAACAGAAATAATCTTTCTACTTAGAAACGTTTACAATTTCTAATTAATCTATAATATCAAGAGAGATGTCGTCGGAGTTTGGGCTAATGACGACAGACACACAAATATCCCCTGACGTAATCCTTACAGATTACAGTAAACAGGATTAATCGATTCTCGGAGGTTCCTGATAACACCAACGATGACTCCGGTTCGGCTGGCTATTTTCTTTAAGACCCCTTCCCTCCCGCCCTCGGCCACACCCACGCACTCTTTTCGTATACCCAATATCTCTTTTTATTCCTGTTATATTTTTTGTATCTCTGTCACCAGTTCTGTTTATGTACGTCTGTCTGTTGATGCCTTCCCTTCTCCCGTTCTTATCTCCCCTTTTCCCTCTCATTCTATCTATTCTTATCCCTTTCTACATTTATGTACACACACTCACACAAACAAACACACACACACACACACACACACACACACACAACCGCCAACCAACCTTAACTCAGTTTTTGAGCAAAACGAGCTGACAATGGGAGGTCACGGCATTGTAACATCACCGCGCAACAAGAGTCTTAAAACGATACTAAATTGTTTGTTTTGGAACGAGATTAACCTTCACGACTGTTTCGTCATTATGGCGACTTCTATAGCCCATGTTTGTTCAAAAGATACAGACACACTCGAATATAGGCCACACCTGAAGCTTCTACGTTATTCCGAGAAATGTTGTCAGTTCTTAGATTAGACTTACATTTTTTCCTGTAGCCTAATAAAGGGTCACTAGACTCTTTTAATTTGTTTCACTCGTATTTGGGTGTTGTGTGCTAGCATACACACACACACACACACACACACACACACACACACACACACACATACACACACACACACTCATTCACGCACATACACACACAAACACACAGACATACACAGACATACACATACTCATGAATTCAACGAGAACAACAACAAAAACAACAACAACAGCAACAACAACAAAGCTGATAACAGAAATAAAAGAAAAGAGAGAAAAGCAGGTAAGAAACCAGATGACAATCAAACAAAACCGACAAAAGTAACTGTGCAGTGGTGTGCGACTGGCTATTTCATCACGTTATTCGCCAAAAAGGTTTTTCAAAATCTATCAGTCACTCACTCACAACGAATGCTCCCATTATATACACACATGGATCTAATTCCATGCTCACTCACACAAACACAAACACACACACGCAAGTACAGACACACACCCAACCCCCACACGAACACACACACACACACAAAAACACACACACACACACACACATACACACACACCCGTACGTACGTACATGGACGCATATTATGGTACATGTAAACTTGTCAATATCGGAAATGGGACAAATCTACCAGAACAAAACGAAAATAAAGTAAATACATATTTAGTTTAATGAATAATAATGTTATGGAATGGATATGGTACAAATAATATTTTCAAGATGTTGAATATACGAATTTAATTTAAATGGTGTAATTGGAAAATTGGAAAAAAGGGGGGGGGGGTAGCAATAGAAATCTTTATTGCAGATAAAGTTTCTTTTTGGAAGGTAAGAATAAATAATCTTTATTTACAAAGTCCATGTACATTTTTTGAGACTGTCTTTCCAAAGACAACCTTTCAAAAAATTCCGGACACGTCAAAGGAATAGTTTAGCTCATTCAATGCAGACGACAAGGATTCTAACAAATCAGGCCACCACCCATGTTATGATGGACGAGTATACCCACATTTTGTTTTTATTTTTCTTTAAAATGATAACTTAGTCCAAACCTTACTGCAAGACCTGAGTGTTATGTATTACGGGATAGGCCATGAAGACGATAGCCTTCTAGAATACGAGGTGGATTTTGTCCTTTTTTCCGAGAAAGAAGACGATTGTAGTGATACTAGTTCTGTACGTAATAGATGACGGCAAAAAGTGAATGTAAACAACTGCGTGAGAAAACTAAACAAACACATTCGTATCTAATGGAACAGCAGGAGCAATTCCAGACAGGTATACCCGTCCTTCACAACATACAGGTGTTTTTTTTTCACAAGAGCTCAAAATACTTTCATGGGTAGGAAGAATGATTTATAATTTATGCATAATATCATAATAGTCATAATAATAAAATATTATTATCTGCACAATATGAACACGGTGATAATTTTGGATAACTGTTCATCACTGAGCTTACGTAAGAGCTTGGTGATCTCACTAAGCCTGGTGTTTGTTGTTTCTGTTTTAGACGTGTATTTGGTGTCGGCTGCTAGATAGCAAAAGCATGCAAACGACAACAATACACACACACA
>NW_004797435.1:876340-877951 GCF_000002075.1 Aplysia californica | reverse complement strand
CTCTCTCTCTCACACACACACACACACACACACACACACACATACACACACACACACACACACACACATTTGAAGAGGTTAAGCTGAGGGCCTTCTCAAAACTGTGCTTCTCGAAGACTGTTTAGGTCAATTTCTGTATTCCAAGAGTTGTCTGTTCGAGGGGTTGTTTCACAGCTCTGTCTCCGTGATGTGGTCTGTCAGCTGATCCACAATAGATGCTGTGCTGGGCGGGGCTTCATTCAGCCAGCATGTGCGGATCAACTCCAGGATCTGTGGATAGGAAACAGAGTTATGAGTTAAATGCTTGTGCGTATTTTGTGAGAACTGTGAACACTACAAGGAAAATACTGTAAGGAATTGTAACATTCGTATTTGTGCATACACTTTGTCTTCTCGACCATTGTTGTGAAATAAGAGATTTTACTCCGTTACCTGGCTACAAATACAATGTACTCGTCCTGTTTACTATACGAAAAAGGAAGAGAAACAAAGCAAAACAAAAACACCACTAAACACACACACTATTACTGAGGTGTCAGACTGTTTTCCACACGAAACATGTGCAAAAACACATGTACTCTGTGACATGTAACTGTTAAACTGGACACAATACATAATACGGTCAAAATGTCGTGAACAAAACTGAATGTAGGTCGCACTTCTATACCAACTATTCGTTTCTTGTGTCCGTCTCTCAATCGTCATTATCATGAAGGTGACTTCCCTTTTTTTTAAAAAAAGGAATGAAGTTACGTTACGCAATTTCGAAAATGGACACTATTAAGCACAGTTTGGCTATTCCACATTTTGCCAAAGTTCTAATTTTGTTATCAGAATCACCACTGAGTCATGTCTTTTCAACTGACAAAATGTCGATTTTTCTGTGCTACTGTTATCATTCAGATTAGTATACTTGGTACCACATTTTAACTATTAATGTATTGCTGTACATAAAATGCAGGGTAAATTTTCTAAAGCTGATGAGTGCTTAAATTCACCTGACCTGATTTCCAATAATGCCAATGCTGCCTGTGTGCTGGAGCCTCGTTTTGAGCTGGTCAAAAGAATGAGCCGAGGCTGGAATGAGCTCTCCCATGTTGATGAGATGGACACGAGAGCTGATGCTGTGGCAATACCGGATGTGACGTCCATCCATCCCAGACAACAGGCCAACCATATCCGGAGGTACCGCCGCCTCAGAGGAGATACCCCCACTGGGCAGCATCGCAACTTCTCGGATGGCGGCCTCGTCTAGCTCAAGACACCCCGGTTCCACACCTGAGTGGGACAAGTTGAGGTCGTGCGGGGCGTTGTGGGAAAAGATGCGGTCTATGATAAGTTCTGGGTTGCCGAACTGGCCGTCGTCTGTGGCCGAGCCGTGTCGGGAAAGGACAGCTTGGAGAGCCTTTACGGACAGTTCGGACTCCGGCCTGTTGAGGAAAGCTTTTGTCTCCTCCGAGTAGTTGCCTGTGTGAGACGTATACAAGCGTGAGGGTTAATTAACGTATGACATGAGCTGTCTGGGCGTGTGTTTTCTTTCTTTAAGAAATAATAATGTTGATGATGATGATGATGATGATGATGATGATGATGATGATGATGATGATGATG
>NW_004797435.1:868857-875587 GCF_000002075.1 Aplysia californica | reverse complement strand
GGGTGCGCAAAAAGACAGAGAGACAGACAGCCGGTTTAGACCATGGAGAAACGGAGCAGAGGAATGCTCTTCAACAGCAAAAGCAAACGGCTTTGTAAAAGAAGACACACCTAATTACTCCCTGTTTTACATAGCATAAGTAGTCAGGTAATTAATAAATTTATGTTCAGGGAAGAAGTTTCCTCGCTCTTTGCTGCCATCCAAATTTGATTGTCCCTAGGTCTTTTAACAAGACAAAGTTGATGATAATTTGTTTCCATTCTCCTTCGGATTGTATCAGAGGAAGCATGACAACAACCAAGATTAATTACGAGATGACACACAGAATAATAGTAGTAAGAAAACAAGACGTATGAAGAGACCAAGGAAGGTTTAGGCGACACTTCAAGTCTTCACTGAAATGTTTTTGCATCTGGACATGGATGACTAGTGCTTCTATAATTAAATTATTGATGGTCAAGGTCAAGATCAATCAGCGGATCCGAAACCCATCTTTTAGAGACAATATATGATAGATCCAACCCGTACATTATGAAAATGCTGGAAGTTTCAAACCAAATTAGTCACACTGAAGTATTTATAACACAAAGAGTGTAAATAAAACTGGTGTAGATTAGAAGATAACCCATTCCTTTAATGCCCCCTTTAAAAAATAGTGTTTCATTAATTTTTAGCACAATTGGTTCCGAAAACTATTTTTATGACAACAACATTTGTTGAAAAATTAAATATCTCAGGGTTTTTTAAACCCTAGTAACGGAAACGATCGATAAACAAGGATACATAGCTTTATTTATCGATTATGTCTCTTTGCCTTTTGTTACTCTTGTTTATTTTCTCACTTTGAACTTACTATCATCATCATTGCTGTTAGGAAAAAAAAGTGTGGAGACTTGAGTATTTGAATTTTTATGACAATAAAATATGTTCAACATTTCGCCCCAAAACCCCCAAACAAATACAAAAACAACTTTTAAAAACCCAGCAAACAACAACAAACAACAAAATAAACAAACAAAACAACTAATGGAGCTGTCGAAGGATGAACACAAAGCACTAACAATGAAAGCCCGTGGGTAGATAACAGACCTGTTTCGTCCGGAATTTCTTTTATAATTTCCTCAAGGGAAGGAATGGGAGAAAGACCTTGAAATCGCTCATCACCATCTTCATCATCGTAATCGTCGCTGTACGAGGGTCTATAACCCAGAGGGGACTTGGTATTCTTCTCAAAGAACCCTTGGCTCTCCAAGTCCTGAAGTAGGGCATTGTTCTCGTCTTGTCTTGAACTAGAAGTATCCGATGCACTGTTTGGCGCATACTGTGGATTCTCCGCGTTTTCATTTCTTGCCTCAATTCTGCTAGCGCCGGAGAAATTTCCATCTGAGTCTCCAGAAATCACGGAGACTCTCAAGGGCACACCTTTTTTCACAAGTTCCCTATACCGTCTGGAAGCAGCGCTACTCGTCTCACTAGCGCTGCTCGTGTTATGGCCTTTAGTTGGGCGTAAATGTCGGCGGTTACGTTTTGGCGAGTACATATTGTTTGGGCTAAGTTTATGAGGTGAGTTCACTTTTCCTGGTCGCCGATGTACGGGTGATGGGTACTGTTCGTCAGGAGCCAAAATGCAGCCAGAAGAATCCCGACGTATGCTGGGCAGTTTTCTTCGGTGCATGTTGGCGTCGTACGAGGAAAACGAGTTGCTGTTACTCCAGGTCTCTGAGTCCTGGCTTTCTGTCCAGCTTGAACCTACATTGTCGCCCCGGTTGACGCTCAAACAATTTGAGCATGCGCAGCTGCAAGTACCTTGAGAGAAAATCTCGGATGGACACGAGCACGACTCGTCTTCCACGGCTTGTAGCGCCGCCGCTGCACATAGGCACGACTCCTCGCTGGACACTGAGGCACTGTCGAAGCCGCTATCGATGAGGCGTATCCCAGGAGGGAGAAGTCCTTTACCTCCGGCCTGGGAAGTGGCAGCGGCGCTGGTGTTGCTTTGGATGATGTTGTTCATCTCAGACTGGATCTTGTCGATGTTGGTCGTTTCCTTCTCTGTGGTGGAAGATGAGCTGTTGTGTTGCGTGGAGGTTGATTCTGTCGAAGCTGGCTCACAGCTGGTGAAGGAATCATTACGCGAGACAGGTGAGTGGGATGGGTCAGCGCGCTGATCGTGGTGAGTGTGTGTGACGTCATTGTTGTTGGGGATACTGGTCGTGGGCACACTGCTGTTTGTTGTGACAATGCTGCTGGTAATACCTGTCGTAACGGTCCTGGACGGAGACACAGGCTGGACAGGCTTCGATGGAGATTGTGTCTGGGATGGGTGGGATGGGGATGTAGGCCGAATTAAAGTAAGTGGAGACACAGGCTGGGTTGTTTCAGGTGAGGATTCAGGCTGAACAGGCTTAGTCGGAGAAAGAGGCTGGGCGGGCTTCGGTAACAGCGCAGGTTTAACTGTTTTAGGAGACGTCACACGGTCGGTGGGGTGAGGTGGAGAGGATGGGAGAACCGTTTCAGGGGAAGAAACTCGATGAAATGGCTTCGGGGGTATCGGTGGAGGGGCAGGGGCAGGTTTCGACTTGGATGACGGTTTCCTGATGACGGGTGGAGAAGCCGCTGACTTAGCGGCTGCACTTTGAGTAGTGTCAGTAGTCTTAGGCTGTACGTCTTGTACCGTTGAAAGAGTGGTGTTTTGATCGTTGTTGTAGTCAGGGTGTCCTACGTCGGCAGATGTGGCCACCAGTTGTACGTCAGCATCCTGTGAGGTTTGATCCCACAGCGCAGCGTCGTCTGGTTGTGTAGGAGCAGAGTGTGACATAGCTGAACACGGCCGACTGGAGTATTTCATCTCCACTTCCTTTCCACGAGAGCCGCGTGCAGCGTCATAGCTGGCTGAAACAGGTCTTGACGTCGACCCTTTGAAGCTCAGCGCTTTCTTCAAGGCAACGCGAGCTTTATTCCTCTTGAGTGAGCTCCGGGCATTCCACGCGTGGAAGGATGAGTTTGTGGCGCTCATGGGTCGGGACGGATTTCGTTGAAGCTTCTGAGACATTGCAGCGCTAGCTGTTTTCGGTCTCGGGGAGGAGGAGGTGCCAGAGGAGGAGGAAGGTTTGTTGGACGGATTCTGACTGTTGTACATAGCTTTGAGAGCCTCGTACACCTCGGCCTCTAAGCTGCCATCGTCCGGCTGATGGCCTGAAGGGAGGGCATGTTGTTTGTTTTTCTTTGGAAAAACAACCCCAATGGGAAGACCTTCTAGATTGGGTGCCAGCTCACCTCTCCGCACTCGCTCCTCATACATTTCGATGAGCTGCTCCACCTTGGCGTCCTGCCTGGCCTTCAGCAACTCTCGGAGCAACTGCTCACCTCTCTTTGGCTTCTCGTCGACGTCTGCGATTCCTGGAAGAGCATCATCTTCAAACGAACTTATGGTCGCTGCTGACGTGGTTTTGTGCACTTGTCTCAGCTCAGAATTTCCCGATACTGCCACGTTTCCCAACCCGACTGCACCGACTGCCTCCCCCGGGGTACAGTACTGCTCTGACCCTGTGTAACTACCGTACCCAGAGCTAGAGCCACCTGAAGACTTCTTGGTCGTGTATCCCGCTGGGATAAATATCTCGCGGCCATCTTCTGTCTGTGATGTCACATACCCTCCTTGTTTGTATACACCGTTCTTAGCGACAAGCCTGATATGCTGATCTCGTTCTATCTCCTCCTCTATCATGTCCAAGTCCTCGCCTTCTATCCCTGCTGAATGGAACACGGAATGGTTGGGAAACTCGTAAGTATGCGCGCCGCGCACGTGTGTGATTCCGGGAATTTGACTATGACTGAAGCGATCTTCGTGGGGCTTGTAGTCGTCGCAATCGGAATCTTTACCTATCCAATCAGAACTCGTTTCTGTCCCAGATGCCCCAGTAGTTTTAGCCCGAAGTTTCCAGTTTTTATCAATGTCGTATTCCGCGGCTTGTGAATCAGCAAAAGCTGTTCTGTGAGCGCTACCGCTCGCAGCCTCTTCTTCAGAGTCTCCCATAGCCAACTTAGAAGTTTTAGAAGCTTCAGCTATTTCGGCTTTCGTAAGTACCCTTGGCACGAGATACTCCGCCTCTCCGGGTACACAGTAGGCGACCTCCGGCTCTTCAAATCTCTTCACGCCGACTGGCTGTTTCTCTTTGAGATTCCCACCCCGACCCCCTCTCGACCTGTTCCCAAGATGTCCGCCCCCACCACCCGAAACTGCTCCTGCGTGCGAGTCTGTAGGATGACCGTGGTGATGATGAGGTTTTCGAAAATGAGATGCTTGCTCTTTAAGAGTGGACGACACCTTGACCGTTGTCCGTCTGTACGGTTGCCTCTCCTTTTGTCTGCACTCACAGACACGCCCCAGCATCTCTAATCCTACTAAGGCGTAGGCCCGGATGTCTGGGTAGAAAAACCTCTTCCTGCTGACGCTGCTGTTGGGCGTGCCCGTGAGAAGAGTGCCGTAGATCTGAGCGTCCTCAAAGTCTCCAACTGCCGCTCGGAGAACCAAACACTGGGGAGAGATGACAAGAAGAGATTCAAGATACCTCTCTGCGGAATAATGGTGGTGATGGCGATGAAGGTAATGCCTTATTTGGCCCTCCCATTCTATAACACCACCGAACATTAGATTCCCCGAGATGATTTTTAATAGGACTAGGGTGTGTTTCTCTCTCTCTCTCTCTCTCTCTCTCTCTCTCTCTCTCTCTCTCTCACACACACACACACACACACCCACACAAATGCGCTGTCCCCGTATCTTCCTCTTGTTTTTTCTCAGAGATCACTGGTATAGTTACTGCAACAAATCTACAAGGGACAGAACAATCAGTGAGTGAGGTCAGATCTGGGCTAGTGGGTGAGTACCTGTACAGATCCCTTGAGGTAGACAGCAGCCGAGCTGAGGTTCCTGTGGAGAACGTTCTGGTCGTGCAGGTAGGAGAGCCCCTCGGCGATGTCGTGCATGATGGTCTTCTGGCACGGCTCAGGCAGAGGCACGTCCATGGTCTTCAGAAGCTCACACAGGGTGCTGCTTGACGTCATCTCGAGGCACGTCAGTCTGTTACATAGAAACACACATAGGTATGGTAGTATTAGTGGACTTCTTTTCGCAGTTTTGGTTTTGGTTTTGGGGTCCGTTTGTAACGACAACATTTGGTATGTCTCCTCTGACCGATTTGGCTATCGTTTCCTTTGAAACTTCAGTGGTCTAGAGACCTTTGAAATGAACGTTTGATTCGTTTTGAGCTGTGTGTCTTTTAAAATTACAATGTACATTGGGAAAAAGCGTGGGGGGGGGGGGGGGTTACATATTTCATCCGCATTGCGATCGCTGTATAACACTTACGATTGCACATCTCAGTTTGCCCGGAATGAACGGGGTGTGTCGTTATTCATTGTGTGATTCTATTTCTTTAAAGTTTTCAGAGTTACCTTATGTCTAGTGGTCAATTGATATGATATCAGTAATGCTATTTAAGCCACAGAGCACTTTAAAACAAAGCGATGATATGCAGTGACAATCTCCGATAAATACACCTCAATCTTTCTAACTGTTAAAATAGACTCGTGGGTGATTTGAACCTAGTCACCCGCAACACAGTGCAATGTTGTATTAAATGAGTAAAAATGACGTATCAAGTTAGGATTTAAAATACGGCCCAATCACAAGACACCCTCCGTTATTTGTACTCCTCCTCCTCACCTAGAGTCGCTCGTGACGATATCCCCACTGATGAGCGTCATGGTCTCGTAGTAAGGGTTCGAGTTACTCGTCCACAGACACTGCAGCACACTGGCACTCTGGGACTTCCTCAACAGGCCCAGCACCACGATTTCCTGTGCCCATGCCTTGATGTGGGCGGGGCCATACACCTTGAGCAGACCACGCCTCCACACACCTTTGCCAGCTGTCCAGCTTGCACGGAGTCGGAGCTTACCAGGGCCCTGTGGCAGAAAACCCAAACAAACAATCTAATAATTGTAAAATATACTAAGCTTCAATGAATAAAAAATATATACATAAATAGACAAATGAATTTACAAAATAAGTGAATAAATGAAGTAGTGGAGCAGATGAATAAATACATGAATAATAATATATCAATAAAATAATTAATCAAATCAATTGATGAATAAATAAAAACCACTTTAGATCATCTTTGTTGGGAAATTGGTTCACTGGCGTGTACAGGTACATAAACACACTATCATTATTATCAGCGTCGGATTATATACACAATACACAGCTATAACACAGCAGCGGCGGTCTATGCTGAAAAGCTCACAGGGCGTATATCAGCTTTGAGTCAGAGGAAATTTGAAGCCTTTACAAACTCCAAATTTACAATAGCCACAGCAATAAAAAGAGGGGACAAGAAGGACCGTTGTGACGACAGCGATAACGGAAATGGTATCTGGTACAACCATAAGAAAAACAAAAACGTGAACATCAACAATAATTGCGACAGCGACAATGCCATCGGAACCGCAACTACAAAAACAAAACCACCACCACCAACAACAACAACACCACCACCACCACCACCAACAACAACAATCATAGCAACAACAACAACAATAAACAAACATTGAATTCATGAATCTAACAACAGTAACAACAGAAACTACTATTATAAAAGAACGTCAAAAACGAACAACAAAACCTTGAGAAAAACCTACAACTAAAACAACAACAACAGTATCC
>NW_004797435.1:865331-868221 GCF_000002075.1 Aplysia californica | reverse complement strand
CACACACATACACACACACACACAAACACACACACACACAAACACACACAATACGCCGTTGACCTTCGTACCTTCTGCATCTGCCAGATACTTGGGGAGGAGGCGTGTATCCTAGTCCCGGGCCCCGCCCAAAACCTGACGGCGTTGGCAACCTGCAGGATGATAGCCACGCCCACCACACTCCAAGCGATGAAGAAAAGGATGGCTCCAAACGTGGCTCCGTTGTCTCCTTCCTGCTCACAAAGGAGGCAGTTTCAAATGTTAAGATAGTACAAGTAAAACGTCTGGGTCAGACACTAGTACAATATTCCTAAAAAGTGGTGGTGAGTGAAAACTGAAAGAAATGGGTATGTGTTTGAGTCTGCCTGTGTGTGTGCGGAAGGGGGGGGGGGTTGCATTGGTCTTGCTGAATTTCTTCCCCAACTCGACAAACGATGCTCCGACTGACGGGTCAAGTGTGTGCCTCATATAACGTGATGAGCACAACACACGCGACACGCGTGTCAACACACTGAGTCACCGTGTGTGTTTCTCGGAGACTTTGAGAGTAAACAAGACGCTAGACCGGAGCCAGAAGGTTCTATCTGCCAGGCTTTCGATGGATATAGACGCTTTGTGACTCTGAGGAGATGAGGGATGGGGCGGGGGTGGGGTTGAGAGTTCAGCAACATAGTCACCACTGATCGTGTGCTCAGTGTTGTCAAGCAAATTTTAGACCGCGACATTTGGGGTCGGCTTAAATGTAGGTGTTTTTACGCTCCCATTGACAAAATTTAGATCATTTAAGAGAAGGGATTGTGGAATCTGTCTGTCGGGGCCAACTCGGGCTGAGAGAGATACAACATCCTATCAGAAAATCCAAGATACTCAATGGAAATATTGTGGTTCCCCACTGGGAATCGAGCTCAGGTCTTCTCCTGCGCACGACAGTGAAGGGCATAGCCGCTACACCACATACGCCGGTCGAGCAAACAGATGGGGATCTTCTTCTTCTTCTCTTTTAGCTTTCCAAATATTTGACAGTACCTCTTGGGCCTTTCCGCAATAAAATAATGACGTTTTTCTCTCGCCATTTCGCCTGCCTAAATTGTTTTGGTTCCAAACCAGGTCAGATGTAGATACCTGTACTTGATAAAGCGATAAAGCAAAATGCTGCAGTGCTCAGAATTCGAACTCATGACTTTTGTACGCAAGACCATAGAGCCTAACTAATAGTGGCTCGTTCCAACCACCCGCTGTTTCGCTCTGAAATGGTTTCAATGATCATGCAATGACCATAAATGTATTACACCCTCATACACGCAGTAGAAGTCATTTAAAAGGTAAGCTGTAAACTATCATACCACGGACAGCTTACAAAAATGTGTCACGACACTGTGGACTCAGGCGCTCGTCGATCTTTGGGCATGTGCAGTTATTAGTGTCATCTGAAAACGTATGCATTTGCCCTGCTTTCAGTGAAACAAATACCCATCTGTCTTGAATAAAAGTCGAAATAGCTGCGATTGAACGAGGTGCGATTGATAAGTTTGAGTGGTAAAATTAGCGAGAAAATGGCGCCAAGGTTTGTTAACTTCAACAGCTTGAGAAAAGCAGAAAACTGCAAAATTACATATTTTGTACTTTTAATCAACATTTTTCGGTAAGATTAACTTGGAAATGTGTTTTTATATGGACATAAAAGGTGTTGAACAGGAAACAAAAATCCGATAAAATTGGCCAAACTGGTTGGAAAAAATGCCTGTCTCTTCGGTTTTATTATTTTGACGAGTGCGCGCCTGATACCACCATGGTTCCTCCCATTATACTACACAGTCCCGTGGCCGTTTTCACTGCTTCAGACTCGCGTACGCGCAAGGACCTCTCCCTGGGTACACGGCGTTTGTTGTAGACGTCTCAGCAAGGGCCTGGTGGGGTATAATAGCTGTGCGTTTGTTTTGATTTTTGTTCGTGTTTTACGGCACTCGCAACTGTATGAGGTCATATAAGCGCGCGTGACACATTAAGCATTTTCAGATTGGTAGGAATCGATTTTGAATTTTTCCCGGGTGGTGGCTGAAGCCTACTCTTATCGATTTTAAGACCACAAAGGAATCTTTCACGTGCACAGCTTGCACACGAGACCTCCTAGATCCCCCCCCCCCCCCTTGTCTGAGAAGGCTAGGTGTTCGATCTCGCATACCATAAGATCAGAAGTGTAGCTGAAAGACAGAGTAAGAAGGAGCCAAGAAGTAGCAGTAGGACTAGAAACTAGGAAGGCTGCAGAAAGAGTCAGGGCACAGAGGAGTGGGCAAACGAGGTGAGGGGGTTGGGGCAGGAAGCGTGGACGAAAGCAGACGACAGAACATGATGAAAGAACAGGAAAAGAGGTGAAAGAAGAACAATATTTTACTTAAGAGCTGAAAATTTTCCATCTCTGTCAGGATACGAACCCGGTACCTATTGAATGAGAGGCGAACAGTATAACCTCTAGACCACGAGAGCCCACACCACAGTATCTATCCGGAGACGTCTCCAACGGAGATAGACCAATGCTTTGTGACCCTGGACCAAGTAAAACGATCTGAGGGTTTAGGGGGGCATATCACCCCCCCCCCCCCCCTTCTCGTTTTAATCCATAATTTGATATTTTGCTTTGAGGTTTGAAATTGTCTTGAAAATAATTGATTTGCGACGGTTTTAATGGCTATATGTGTGATCTGAAGCAAACAATACGCAGTTTGACCCCCAAAGCAGTGCATCTGTGAGCGGGAGTACGTCTCCGAATACGTCCTGGGTGCTCGCCGGAGACGTCTCCGAATATCTTCAGCCCCCTATCGCTGTGTGTACAAACTGCCAATGTTAATTACCGGCAGGGCCCCCTGGGGAATGTAGAGATGAGACGGGAGAG
>NW_004797435.1:862170-865231 GCF_000002075.1 Aplysia californica | reverse complement strand
TACTCTCCAAATTCTTCTCTAACTGGCGAAGGTGATTGTAAAATTTGGTTCAGAGAATCCAAAGCAGTATGAATATTAATTGTTTACCATCAACAGTTCCCTATCACACATTTAAAATCACAGTGTTGGTTCTGCTTTGCGTTCCATTTGTCATTAAAATCGACAATTGAAATGCTGTTGCCCTGAAAAAATTTGCATACACTTAACTTGGCAGAATTGCGAGATTTCAACACACGTTGATGTCTTTTTAGACCGGATAATAATTTACCTCCCCAGTCAGAGTTTAGTTTCATGGATTATTCTTATTATCATTATCAGTTTATCACGATGATAATAATGATGATGATGATAATGATGATGATGATAGAGTAGCAGCGGGTTTGTGCGATAGGAGGGTCTGCGCGACAACCCTGTGGTATGAACCAATTTAAACATGCTAGAGCGTTCCCGCGTTTATCAACATCCGGCAGCACCCTTTCTTGTAGCACGAGATTATTTGCAGGTCGCTGTGGTTGCTTATTGCTCGTACACAGAGGCAAATTATTTCCAGGCTTGCTGATTACGTATTCTAACAGTGCATCGGCCTGTAGTTGTAAGGATGTCAATGCATTTTATGAAGATGTGTATACTAGCACTACACACAGAGCAGTGTGTTGTGCGTATAACATCAGTACTAAGCAAAGCATGGAGCCGCTCAGCCTCTCTGAGGGGATGGATGGGGGTTTGCGCGCAGTGTCGCCTTGGCGCTTGGTGAGGCGGGGTTTCGCGTCACAGACCTCTGCAGCGAGAACGGGGCAATATTATATTGCACCAAGGCCCACACCAGCCACCTGACACAGCCTCTGGACCAGGCGTTTTTCGGGGCCATTATTAAGCC
The DNA here is from genome assembly GCF_000002075.1 of Aplysia californica. NCBI lineage: Eukaryota > Metazoa > Mollusca > Gastropoda > Aplysiida > Aplysiidae > Aplysia > Aplysia californica. Next base: position 864,354 of record NW_004797435.1, on the reverse strand, counting down.
AGCGTAGCAAGAGGGGGTAAGGAAGTTTGTGAGGACACCACGGAATTCGTCACACTGAGGACGTTTGCCGGCATCCTGAATTGAAGGCCTGGACAACAGTAGCTCGGCTAAAACGCCCATGAGGGGAGTCACCAAATCAGGGCTGTTTCCCTACAACCCTGACGTTGTCCTCACTAGTGACAAGCTGAACCCAGCTGCACCTTCACAGGGTCCCCTGCCCCTACCCTCAACTTGTCATCCACCTTGTCTGCCTCTGCCCCATCCGCTTCTTCTGCTTCTGTACCATCCATGACGTCACAAACTCGCCGTCACCGACTCAAGGAAATATTCTCCATGAACTTTAAGCTTGTGGAGGAGAAGGTGGACCTGTACCTCAAAAGGTATGACAATGGATACGATCTCAAGATCGATCCCGACTACAACATGTGGTCCAGCTCCTCCGCTCCCCCAGCCATCAGCAAGAGCCCTGGAACCTCAGCACCCCTCCGGGGAGATGACTATCGACAAGGTGCTCACTTTTCCGTCCTGTTCAAAGAACAAGGTCGTTAGAAGGCCCCAGCCAACAGTGCCCCGGTCCATCAGTGGAAAAATGACTAGAAAGAGATGATACTCACGAAGAAGAGGAAGGCAGAAGAAGAACAACAGCAGAAGGAAGAGAGAAAGAAGCAAAGGGAGCAGAGACAGATGGAACAGCTAGCCCAAGCTGAAGACAAGAAGGAACGCCAAAAAGAGAAGAAAAAACAAAGGGAGCAGGCAAAGAAGGAGAAAGAGGAGGAGAAGAAAAGCAGAATTCAAGAGAAGAAGATGAATGCTTTGGTTGTGGCCTCACATAAGAAGAAAGAGGATGAAGATTCCTCTGACTCAGGTGAAGAGCCGGTGTATGACGACAGCTCCGACACTTGTGGGGACATTACGGTCGACTGTGCTGGGTGTGGAGCCACCATCGCAGGATAAGTAGTGCTCACCCAGTGCATGCTTTGTGACAAGTCGTGGCTCACCAACAGTGTCAAACAGATGGACCTGAAGGACAAGACTCAGGAAGACCTGGTTGCCATGGACATCGAGCTCTTTTGCTGTGCTGACTAATCTCTCCTTCCCAATTTGTTTCATACAAATAGTGTAAACAATATATTCGTTTATCCATGTGCAATTAGATCCATATGTCTCTACTTTGCTGTTCTTATATAATTTAATTCATGGTTTTCAGAGTTATCTAGACTCACTAATAGATTACTGTTTCCATTGTAAGTGTTGGCTTCAGTTATTTTTTGTTTTCTTTCTCTTTTGGCTATGCATAAAAACTGAGTGTCTTTTGTAACTCTTAACTCTTGTGCAATTTGTAAGAATATATCCTGCTTTATGGTTAGAAAATCATACGTTAGCCTATAAGATTCATAATAAGAAGTTATTTGGGCATGTTGCAAGACCCGCCCTATACTAACGCGCAGCCCCTCAATAAAACGCGCCACCCTCAAGCAGGAACGCGCACCCCCGCTCATTGTCGCACACACCCGCCTTCATTTTGCCTCACAAATACCACAACTGAGGGAAACAGGCAAACAAAGCAGGCCAAGCGCGCTGGGCCGACGATAGCAGACGAAATCTGCTTCTCATCAGTTATTGTGCGGTTACCTCCCCTTTCACCGGGGACTCGCAAAGTCACTTTTTATGCTTAGGGTAGCGCAGACTACCTCCTCTACTCTAATGATGATGATGATGTTTAATTTATTCTAGCAAAACCGTTACTGACTGTCTCAGTACCTGTCGTACTGGGAAGCAGACAAGGGGGTAAGGGGAATCCCCATCAAAATATTCTATGGGCATCACAGGAAGGACGCTGAGCAGACACACCAGTATTTTCTCTGGTATCACAAGACCCAGGAACGGAGCCCATCTGAAATGAGCAAAACAAAAGACAAACATATGATATTTTGTCACCTAGTTATAGATTAATAATGTTGCTACTCAGTCAGATTGGCTTTTGTTCTCAGTAAAAAGGAGAAAGAACAAGTTTTGACTTTGTGCGTCAGTCTATTTGTTTCATTATTATGGTTGTCTACTGGAGTGTACACCTTTCTAAGTCTCGCTGTTTGAGTGTGTGTGTGTGTGTGTGTGTGTGTGTGTGTGTGTGTGTGTGTGTGTGTGTGTGTGTGTGTGTGTGTGTGTGTATGTGTGCGTGTGCCT
>NW_004797435.1:858671-861806 GCF_000002075.1 Aplysia californica | reverse complement strand
CACACACACACACACACACACACACACACACATACACACAGGGTCACCCCCTCCCACTCACCCACAGTCTCCCTCAGACACACCAACATGAAAACATTACCTGAAGACGGACAGCTGTGACATTTTACTGGGGTTCTGGATCAACACAAGAGTCAAGCCCAACAACGCTGGAGCAAACGTCAAATCCAGAAGGCCGAACAAGGTGAAAAATCCTGGGAATGATAAATGCATATTTCACAATACAGTGTATTTTGAGTCCGTAGATTGTTACTTTTTACAATCAGATTTTATGTTGCTGATATGTATGTCATTTATGATTTATGCTGGAGTCATTGAAGTCTCTTCTGTAAAATGTGTGTTTCATGTGATGATCCACGGCCAATGGCTTTAAACACCGAATAAACACGTTACTTACTTACTTTTTACCATTATTATTATTTCTGATATTATTGTTGGAAGAAAAAAAAGAGGGGGAGACCTCCGAACTGAATGTCCACCTCCGATTTGACCGAGCCATATCAGCTGAGAGCCTTGAAAACTCACTAAGCCAAGCTCAAGAACGCCTTGCCAGGCATTCGAACCAACATCATCAGCACAGTAATGTTATGGGACGATACGAGATGAGCTAATACACTGTGATGCAGTAACTGATGGCAGCGTTGCACTTGTATTACTTCTTCAATAGACTCACTAATGATTACGTTAAAGGCGTAAGGAGCAGTCTGACTCCCAATCATAATCATATAAAAGGTTGTATAATTTTCTTGCTCAGTCGACGAGCTTCCTATACCATACTTTTGTAATCGCTATCGCGTTTGTGTTAGTGTGGTCAAAGGTTCAAAGTGTTTTACTTAACCATGCTAATCGAACCTGAAAAGTGAACTTCCACTTCGTGCAAGACATTTGTTTTAATAACTAACCCTTGATATTTTTCACAATAGTAGACTGCTTAAAAAACTGTGAATTTGGGGGGATTTTTTCTTTTCTTTTGTTTGTTTCTTTATTCCGTTTTGTTTTGTTCTGTTGTTTGTTTGTTTGTTTTTTATGGTCGGTTTGGTGCTATGAAAACGGCATTTACAACAATACTCAAGAATTTGTATTAAAATCAAACATTTAATCATGTTTTATTTTAGTGAACTTTAAAATTTCGCATGTTTTAGAAGGACGTCTTTATAAAGCATACTATTGTAGGCTATTAATTTTACTTGCCCGTCTGATGTGGATCATTATTGTATTGAAGATCAATAAATTTACTATTATTTTACGTATCCTTTATACTGCTTTAGGATCTATTGCACCCCGCCCCACTCCTTTGCTTTTCTTAAATGTCCTTATTGAAGCACTCCGCTTGAACAAATTAACGCTGTGTTGAACAGCTTTTAAAATAAAATTTTCTTGATTTATTGAAGAATTGAGTAAAAATATACGACGGAAATAAACAATGGTTACCGTGACGTAAGAGAACTCTACAAGGATAACATTATCTTTTATATAGGATAAGATAATGTAGCACGTGTAGTTATGTCCTTTTAGTCCCTAAACATTTTTACAAGGTGGAACCTTCGAAGATAGTCTTGTTCCGATAGAACCAAGTTGAAAGAGTTTATTGAAATTTTCCCAGACAACCCAAGACCACGGACGCCTCGTTGCGGATTGAAACCAGGATAATCTACACCGAAGACCAGCATGATACCAACCAAGTTGTCGTGTTCAAAGCTGTGACGAGAAGAAAAAACCCCCATACACACTGTCTTGTAAAGCAAAGCTCATAAATCATTGAGCTCAAGGATTGTGAATTCAAATATCGATTTCCACTCAAGCGAGTTTGGCTAAGACTCCTGACACACTTATTGTTTTCTGTTTGCACGGCTTTTCGAGGGCTGTTACTGGTGTCTGTTGTTGTGATACCAGTCCTAAGATATAAAGGGCTGAGTATCGGACAGTCCTTCGTAAGAGTTTGGAATGCCATGTGTAGATCGACATGTTTAAATAATCTAGCATAAACACCCTTGATTTCTAAATATGTTAGGTCTTTTTTTTTTTCGATCTTTCGTTCATTGTGTCTGCCAAGGTGCTTTCAATGATTCCCGATCAGTCTTTCTTGACAGCAGTTGTGTTCTGTCTGCCACTGTACACCGCTTTACATTCTATTATCACCCCCACCTCCTGTTTATTTTTCCCCTCCCTATTTTTGCTCTCTTCCTGGGGGTTTTATATCAGTTTGGTCGTCTACCTAACAACCCATCTATCTGTCTATCTTCTATCTGACTAGCTAGCTAGCTAGCAAACTGGCTCTGCTAGCTAGATCTAGCTACACTCGATAAAGTGACTGCTTTTTATAAGGTAATTGGACACACCTCGCACGTTGTATTTACGAATAAAAACGCCACGGTGGCATTTGGCCAGATTTTATTGATACGTTTTCGGCTAGATATCTGACGACAATAAAAAGTGCAAACACACTGAAGGCACGCAGCCAATGGAACATGCTGAAGTGATAAACATTCGACACAGTAGACCCCATGGGGGCATTGTGTTGGCTTCGTGAAAAGGAATTCGAGATCAACAGACTAAGTGGTGGGTTGGGAAAGTCTTGGTATAACAACAGACTGCCAAACAGAATGAATTGGTTGGGGTCTTCGCCGTTAGTGGCCGGAAAGCTAACAGTACAAGTAAGAGAATCTAGTCACAGCGGGGACGATAGAAAGAGGAATAGTGGGGGGTTGGCGGGTGCTTTGTGTGGTTTGCTCCTTTTTTTCCTATCAAACATCTATCGTCTTCATCTCTCCTTCTTCATTTTCGTATTTGTTATTCTCTTGTAACACTTCTAAACTTCGGCACTTGCGTGAACTTATTGTGCTGCAAATGCTGTAAAACGTTTACTAAAACAAAGCAAAAAAACAACAACAAACAAACAAATTTTACAAAGAAGACGAACGGAAAAAAGAAAGATTTTTAAAAGCAAAGTCATTTTTAAAGAGGGCAGTTTTCATTACGACATTTCGATTCTTCTGTTTAATAAAAATGTACTTTGTTAATTTGGCACAGTGGATATCAAGAGTTCTCATCAGGGAAATCTTCATACAGGAAAAACATTCTTTACATATACAAGTAATGTTCTACGGGGAGGGGGGG
>NW_004797435.1:853306-855609 GCF_000002075.1 Aplysia californica | reverse complement strand
TCGGTACCCGTTTTTTCCCCATTTCTTTTCTTCCGAGAATATCCCAAGAGCTTCTCAGGCCAAAAGTACACCAATAACAGGTTTTCACACGGTAAACTTTATGGAGTACTCTTTGAGCGAACATGTTCAGCTGAAACGCGTGTTTTAAATTTTTTTTTATTCAACAGTTGTCAAGTTGCTCATTGTACACGTACATACAGGAAAAGTAATATGACAGTACATTGACGTGAACTGACCTGCAAAAAACACGTCGAACTCTCTGGCACGCCCCCCCCCTCCCCTCCAAACCAGTGCAATGCCACTGACTGAAGTGTCTGTACGCCATTCCCAAAGGGGGGGGGGGGGCATATTAACATGTGCGTATGCACAGTAGAATTGTAAATGGGTTGACTTATTAATGTCATGCTCATACTGTGCCGAAACGACAGGGAGACTGCTGCTTTTTCTTTCCTCATCCTTACTATCGTCATTTCCCCTCTACTTCTTTTGTTTATTTGTGACTCACTTGTGAACTGCTATTTCCGGGGTGCCTTGATAGTCGAGAGATGAGCAGAGAAAGCATGATTCCCCGTTGACATCCACCCCTTGGCGCTCATATGACCGTATGCAGTTGCGAGCGCGGTAAAAATCCTACTAAAACTAAACTAAATTCTCAGACACCCTCCATATGGAAACTGTTAAGAACGAAGACCATGTGAAGTGATCAAACGCTCATAATTTGGGATTTGAACAAAAGATGAGACCATAAAGAAGACATGAGAAGGAAGGTTGCTATTCATAATCACAGCACCCCGGATCTTGCGTTTTGAAAAGGGTAGAGTAAACTGTGTGTGGCATAAGCCTAGTAAATACTTAATTTGTGAGCGGTCTTTAGAGGTCATACAGTTTTAGGCATTCTATTAAATGAATAGTATTCCAACATTGCAAATAACTACCCATGATTTTCCATTTTCTTTCTTTCTTTTTTATTTCTTTCTTTCTTTCTTGCTCCTACTCCTTACATAGCGAAGCATGGTTCTTGCCGAAAATACCACTCATACTCACAAGTGATTGTGTTGACATGGGGTGCACATCACTCATATTTGCTATTATAATGGAGTAGGGATTTTCCCTGAAACCCGTTTTGAAACGATTAGACGAATGTGTCGCTAGAATCAAATCTTATTATTTCAGTAAACTTAGGGGAGGAGTGGGCGATTTTTGACCTTCAGGCTTTGTTGAGATCCGCAAAGACTGTAAAAACATGCATTAACAAGGTTTGTGTAACAAGATTCTTGGCAAAACTTCTCATCGATAAAGACTGTGTCCAATTGCATGTGTTTCAGTTAAACATGAGACCCTGCAGGAGGCTATGTGTGCCAGGCAGAATAACATGTTGTGTTCTTTTTGTGTCGTATCATCTGAGTTCGCATGTCTGACGTTGTCGTGAATTGAGAATCCATCAACTCTGTAGTTCTAGAGTTGGGACAATAAACTCATGGACCTTGTCCGCGCAAAACGGATCCGCTAAAGAAGAGCTGAGTTGTGTTGAACGATCCTGTTTCCGGGGTGTCGGGTTCCAGTCTTTCTGTTTGTGTGAATAGACAATGATCGCTTTGGTAAGCTTTTTTTTATGTTAACCTCGACTGCAGTGATTGTTCTTTGCAATAGCATTGATCTTGATAATGGCGGCGTCTCTTTTATCTTGTCAGATTGTTCGCAAGGAAGAAATCATGCATGAGTTAAAATGAGAACTTAATGTCTGCTGCTGTGAAGACTTTGGTGGACAACACAAATTTGGATTTAATAATCGTGAAGATCGTCTTGCTGCGGCTTCAACTGCCTGTGCTTTTTCGTCTGTAAGATGTCTTTGTTATTTTTGTTGTTGGGGAGTTTTTGGTTGTTAAAAAAAATTATTTTGGGGGGTTTTGCTTTGTTTGTTGAGATTTTGTTCATATGTGTACGAAAAGCAAAAGGGAAACAAGTAAAAAATGAATTCAATTCACAAATGAAAAAGGTTTAAACAAGCCAGTCAAACTTCCGATGAATTTATAAAATGTTACAAAAGTAATGCTGTCGATAGTTGGTACTGTTGATGCTTTTTATTTTTAGTTGTTTGAGTTTCTTTGGGGGGAGGGAGGCTTCTAAAACGTGGATAGTTTTAGTAATTATACTGTAAAAGACTGAATAGATAAATGCAATCTATCTACTTGTCTAACTATCTATCTGTCTAACTATCTATTTGTCTATCTATCTATCTACCTATCCGTCTATCTATCTATCTATCTATCTATCTATCTATCTATCTATCTATCTATCTATCT
>NW_004797435.1:849205-851243 GCF_000002075.1 Aplysia californica | reverse complement strand
TCTGTCTGTCTGTCTGTCTGTCTGTCTGTCTGTCTGTCTGTCTGTCTGTCTGTCTATCTATCTAACTGCCTAATGTCTGTACGTCTGTCTATACGTCTGTTTGTTTGTCTGCCTGTCTGTTTGTCAACCGATCAGTTTACTCCATTGGTATGTTTCTTTTTTTGCAATGATGGTGATGATGATATGGTGATGATGAATGATTATGATGATGATCATCATCATCATCAATGCACCACTGGTAGGGTATAAGCCACATTACAAGCTCATTCCATTTATCTCTGCCCTGGGCCACCCTTCCAAGCTTCTACCACGTGAGCTTCATCTCTGTCATATCCCTTTCCACACATCTCCATGTTTCCTATGGCCTACCCCTTCCTCATTTTTTAAATAACAAATCTTTATTTATTTCATTATCGTGCTTGCTGTGTAAACAGAATGTGCAGGTAAAGAAGAGCGGGTTTATTTAGACTAGAAACAGTGAGTAGAATAAATAGGAAAAAAGAAGTACCCGCAAGTTCAATTATGGTCACTGTTAATAAAACAGTGGCCAATAAGAATGAGAAGACAAACGCTGCTTCATTGGAAACTGCCTTCAGAGAAAAAAAAAGTGTTATTTTGTCGAAAGTAAAAAGAAATGGTAATTCGAGTAAAGAGAAAACAAGTCGACAATATCTTCTTTAAGCAGGTACAAACTGGGGTCAGAGAATGGCCAAAAATACGTTTATAATAATATAATATACGAACGCATTTGCACTTCGTGTGCGTACGAGTCCACACAGAATGCATGTCTGTTCCTGCCTGTCCCATAAAATGTCCAGGAAAATGTACGTGCACGCGTGAACTAGGTAGCTTAGCTTAGTGTTGGGGAAAGTAGGATAATAAGGGTTACTTTCCAATACACTTCTTACCACCACCGTTCTGTTTGAGGGGAAAGGGAAAAGTTCCCTTGTGCGCTTCTTTCGAATCCACCACCAGCGCCATCTAGCACATGGGGTTGCAAGATAAACAAAACAACTGGAGAAAATGGAGGTACTCAGAAAGGGTTACAAGCACAACTTTAAAGCTTTTGACTAAAGACAAATTACACATGTACCACGTTTTATTTAAGAAGAACCAGCAGTGACATAAACTATCTACCATGACTTTTGCTTGTACAGTTTTTCTCGCTAAAGTATTTTGGCTAACACTTTTCATTCTATAGCAAAGCATGAGGAATTCGGTTTCGCTACAAGCTTTCTTCTGTTTTTAAATATTATAGATCTTGTACGTACTTCCACCTTGCTAATGCAACCGCAGGTCTTGTACGTACTACCGCCATCTTAATGCTACCATAGATCTTGAACCTTCTCCCACCGTGTCAATACTACCATAAGTTTTGTACCCACTACCACCTTGCCTGTGCTTCCAGAAGTCTCCCCGAACCTAACTCTTAACTGTGCCTCGGCCTGTTCCCACCCAGCATTGCTTCCACCGTCTCTTTTTTCAACACCAATATTTACCTCTTCCAATTAATCTACCCGGGTCTGGAAGCACTAGCGCCCACAACCACTCGACCTCCGAGACGGGTACACAACCCCCGAAACGTGTATACGAGTACATTTGTATTACAGGACGCTGGCAGGCAGCCAGCTGAGAGACAATATTATTACAAAGTATTTCTGAGTCCGTAAAGAACTTAAAGTTAGACGCCAGCCCATGTTTTGTTCCCTCCAACCCTGACACGACTGTAATCCCCGAAGGTGCCTGAATTTGGCGTACAATTTGATCATAAAGACCATGATACAAGTGGCTACGGTATAAAGGTAACCAGTGTAATGTGATATGTGAGGGCGAGGTGTTTTGGGAGCTGTGATTTGGGGGACTTTGTCTAATAGTTTTATACGCCCTGGTATGGCATTTAAGCAATACACATGTCGATCATAGTGCCCGCAAATAAAATTTATGAAGATAAAAGTAATGACATCACAGCGGCTATACCTTTCAACGCTAAGGAAAATGGGGGCAAAAAGAATCATTTGAAAAAAATGGTGGAGGGGGG
>NW_004797435.1:844740-846167 GCF_000002075.1 Aplysia californica | reverse complement strand
TGGGGGTGGCGCACATACCTGTGCCGCTGTAATAAACCATGAGATGTATGCTTTATTGATTGTGAAAGTAACCCGGGAGAAAAGCTTTGGCCCCCACCGGGCCGTAATTGACCAAGCAATAATAATGTTGCACGGAGCCGTGAGCGTTGCTGCATGTTTATATTACATATGATAACAAAACTAATCCAAGAGTGAACGGTTCGAGTGGGTGGGGATTTGGTTGTCTTTTTACGTCAGGCATTGTGAAGATAACGGAGTCAATTATGGACATTCCTGAAATGTACTGGGAAATGGGTGGCCGGAAATAGGATATTATGTTTTTTTGGAGGAGGTTGAAAGGAGGAGAAGGGGTGGGGGTGGGGTGGGGGGTGGGGGGTGAGAGTGTGGTCAAAATAAAAAGACAAGTCAAAACGTGCTGTGTGTCAAAGGGCATAACAAAAACGCAAACACAAAACTAGGTCACAGAACATTCATTTGTATTTGTTTATTTCAATTTCAAGCCCTCACCTCACATTCTTTCGGAAAAATGCAATCCCCAAAAACAGGCAGAGCAACGGCCATTTTTTAAGAAAAAAAAGAAAGAAAATTTTATAAAAACCAAGATGGATAGTTATGAAGCAGGGCCTTCCAGTGGCACCTTTCCAACTATGTAATTTGATTAGATACTGACTTAGAGAAATAAATCCATAAGCAGAGGGGAAATCCTGTCACACTAACACTGACATTAGGACTACCCCACAATTATTGCTAAAAAGAAGCAAGTTAACTAGATTTCACTTCAAAATCATATGGGTCTTAGATATCTAGTCCGATTATTAGTTCTGCTAGTTGTTTTTGGGCTGGGTTTTTCTTCAAACGCCAACACTAAGGCTGTCATCAATAACATTGGTAGTTTGGGTACTGTAGTTCCAAAAGCAATAGAGAAATCAATGTTCGCTAAGAGGCAATGCGCTTTTTATCAAAACCAGTCAAATTAGTACGAAACAAATTCAATTAAATCACATGGTTTAGAAATGTGGCCACACCGTGAAAAAAAACCTCCCCGCTTATCAGAAAATGGTCCTAATCTTGATTTCCACAAAAGTAACGGGCAAGTTCGACCTCTCGAAAGATGACAGTTAAAGGCATAATTTATTTATCCTCTTTTTCGTAAGACATCATTTGCGTTTTTATAATAGATTGTATTCCCCTAATTACACCCAACTATAATATACTTGCTTTATGTATCAAAATGCAAACGTTTTGCAGAAAGAAATTAATTTCTTAGCAGCTCAGCATGCGTCTGTGCGTGTGTGTGTGAGTGTGTGTGTGTGGGTGTGTAATTGAGTGTGTGTGTGTCTGTATGTGTGTGTGTATGTGTGTATGTGTGTGTGCGTGCGTGCGTGTGTGTGTGTGTGTATGTGTGTATGTGTGTGTGTGTGTGTGTG
>NW_004797435.1:843195-844589 GCF_000002075.1 Aplysia californica | reverse complement strand
GTGTGTGTGTGTGTGTGTGTGTGTGTGTGTGTGTGTGTGTGATCATTTATCAGATTCCATCCCATAAGCCCGTCATATTGACTGGAAATGTGTAGTCTCAAATTTACAATCACATACACACTCCCTAGTCATAAGATAGTCTATACGTAGGCGTATGTCTGTTTGTTCCTGTAATGTTTACGAAATAAATTACAGGGCGCAATCACGGCATAGTGAAGAAAGCCTTCAATAAAGTCTACTTCAAAAAGAGACCTAATCCAAACGGATTAGTGGGTGGTTGGCATGTGCTCTGAAGCGTTCTTGCTTCTTCTTCTGTCTTATAAAACATCTTTCGTCCTTATCTCTCCTCCTTAGATTTTCTTTTCTTTGTTTGTTACTCTCAAGAAACACCTCTAATGTTCGGCATTTATATAACCTAATTGTGCTTCAATTTCCGTAAAACTGTTACCAAAAATAAATGTAATGGATTATAGGGATTCGTTTAAACTCTCTAGATAAAGTTCCATACTCGCTTCCATACAAATAAAAAAATAACTTAATCAGTTTTTGAAACTTTTAGATTTTAAAAGGCACCGATGTGGAAAAGTTCAGTTTGCTATGAGGTTTACATTGAACGTCTCTAGCGATAAAGAATACTTTGCTGTTTATTGATTTACGGGGCTGGTCGATATATCTGACTATAAGAAATGGCTTGTCGCAAGTCATGCTGTTATACCTCACAGGGTCATGAAAGTAACCCAAATAGACTAGTGTAGATAATATTCAGCTCTTGATCTACGAAGAAACCCCCACAATGATAAGTCGTACTGGAGATATAATATGCACTAAATCACTAATCTCGTCTCTTCAACAACTAGGGTTTTGACAGGTGCGCTGAACCTATAGCCCATCCCATATCTATACCACATAAGAGTTGTATAGTTCATGATAACATGGACCAAAGAGGAAATAGAAATAGATCTAGCTTATTGCCACTACCTTTAAAACAAACCAAACCGAAAGAAAAAAGGGCTAAGGCATGCCACTTGATTTTTGGAGAAAAACAGAAAAATATGGGGTTTTCGGGACAAATCTGAGCCATATTATGTGGCACCATGCGGTGGAATCAGGCTCTTGTCAATTTTTGGGCATACGGAGTTGATGGTTTTGGGGGAAAATAATATCCATCTATGTTGAATAGAAGGTGGAGATATGTGTGATTGAAGGGGGAGAGGGTCATTTGGTTTCAGAGGTAAAATTAGCGAGAAAATTGCTGCCAAAGTTGAGTTATTTCTTTAGCTTTAGAGTCCGTGGAAACTAAAAATTTACATTTCTTCTGCCTTTTATCAACGTTTTTCAGTAAAAATCCACTCAGAAATGGGCTCTTTAAAGGGCATGAAGGGTGTTGACCCCCC
>NW_004797435.1:838471-840793 GCF_000002075.1 Aplysia californica | reverse complement strand
GGGGGGGGGTGAAAAGAATGTCTACACATATATAAATCAAAGTAAATGAATGTGTGAAAAAGTCCATTGTGCCTCCGGCCCACATTAATTTTTATTTCCGCACAGTAATCATTTCCTCTTTTTTGTACGTGAATGGAACGGAAGAAGTCGGGTAGAGGAAAGAGTACAAAGCCGGTGTAACAGGCATAGAAAAGGAGAGCCGGGAGAGTGGGATTTGGTGAAATGAATAGAACTGAGACCCTAGCTGGCATAGTTACCTGCTCAAAGCAGCTATAATTTATATTTAAAACAAAGACCTGTTGTAGTGGTCATGAAATCTTTAAGACGTTATTTATACCGTACGTGGAAATACTGTTTAAAGGAAAGTCACACGACAAGTTCATTCCAAAATGTGTATACGGCAACTACAGATATTTTTAGCAGATTCAATCGAACGTTTATTGGGTAGCTGAAAAAAGTGAGGTTTGGGGGGTCTTCCAAAATTGGGTTTCTGGCTGGAAATCTAGTCCAGCAAGCAATGTTTTTAGTTTTTTGTGAAATAAGGATTCCCTTTTTAAGAATAGCTCAAAACTATTGCGAATAGAATGAAGTATCAAAGTAAATCAGATCTCAGAAATCCAGCAAGCGTCGCCGGTTAATACGAGGTAGTATAACGTTGATATTGTAGGTTAAGAATTCATTTACAGGATTTTTAGAAAGCCGTTTTACAGGGTACGTACATTGTGCAACACAAGATGAGATATCACTGACACTGGGTGGTCATTCGAGAAATCAAAATGGTTCAACAGGCTTGCAGTCAGTGAAACCAGTAAAAAGATTAGATTGTAACAAGAAGTTAGATGTCATGGAATCTTATGATGACAAAATAACTTCATCGTCTTGGTATTTTCCCGCCTGTATAAATGTTATTTCCCGTCTTTGATTTAAGTTAGAGTCTGCAGTCTTAATGCTTTGGATTCAAATGCATATTTGATGTTCTCCTATCCTGAACTAACTTTAAGTATGTCAAGAGAAGTCGTAGGCCTACTTGTGTACAAAGATGTCCCAGCCCCGCTCTACCAGAAATATCAATAAAGCGAAACAAATCGAGAAAAGGCAGAACAAAGCACCCCCCACCCCCCGCCCCCTAAAAACAAAAACAAAGCAACAACAAAACAACAACAACAACAACAACAACAAACCCCTCCGCCCACCCAAAAAAACCCAAGAAACCCCCCCCCCCAAAAAAAAACCCACAAAAAAAAACAACAACAAATCCAAATACAAAAAACACACGAAATAAACAAAATAGCAATACATGGGAATAGTACATGTATATTTATAATATAGTCTGAGAGTTGGATTTTTTTTTACCCGTGTACAGAGCCATGAGCACTTCATTGCAAGCAGATTTGTCTGAACAAGAAGGTACAAACGCTCCTTTGAAGTTCTCCAACGTAAAACTGCTTTTAAACTTTCACATTGAAGTGTACCCGAGGCCTCCCTTACAATACGAGCTCTTTTGGTCGCACACCTTACCCGACGCTGTATATGTGAAACATGCTCCACCGACAGAGCACCGGATGGTCCGGAGAATATCTCCCACGAAGAAGGTTGAGAGAAAAAACAAAAACAACCTGAGATCTCAGTCGGATTCGAACCTGAGGCTTCCTACAGTTAGATCTAGTCTAGTTAGATTAGCCGTCCAATGGCCCTTTGCCTATAAAAATAAATTGAGACAAGCCTGAAAAAGCTGAAGGCCTAAATAAGTGACAGAACTGATGACGTAAACACTCCACAGACAAACACCCATAAAATTGCTGAGCTCTGTGTCCGATGTTATTTATTTAAATGCCTCCACTGAACTCAGTGGCGTAAGTGAGTAAAACAATCATAAACGCTGCTTTAGAAAAGCGAAAGAGGAAGTCAAATTCTCTCTTTTCCGAACTCCATTTTGATCCAAGGACCACAACTGTTGGAAATAGACTTTTCCGTTGTTCTCTGTGGTTGTCCTTTAAAGTAAGTACATGTATTATGTGGCTTCCAACAAACAAACAGACTCTAGGATGGATCCTGAAGAGAGGAAGGGGGGGGCAGAGATAGACATGTTCCGACTGTAGTGACCCCAACACTGTGGACAAGCTGTGACAAGGTGTGACAAGAAAAGAAAATCTCCTTGGCGATACATCTTGTTTATTCCAGTCAGACATCATGAGAGTTCTCCGGGTTTGCAAGTATACTTGAGCTATGCAGGGGATGGTGCGAAGGCACAGGGTTCTTGCACGTTGACTGGGCAGTCAACAACCAAGTCGTCTCTCTCTCTCTCTCTCTCTCTCTCTCTCT
>NW_004797435.1:837143-838250 GCF_000002075.1 Aplysia californica | reverse complement strand
AAACCCACCCCCACCCCACCATACCTCCCCGCAACCCACTCTTACACCCACCAAACCCCCCACCCCTTTGAGCTGGAATAAAACATCAACTCAACAAGTTTTTCTCCCAGACCACTCTTAAGTTAAAGGTTATTCACCGCCGATTATCTTCTCTCTACTTTTCTTCTTCTTTGTCTTCATTATTTTAATATTGTTTTTATTACTCTGTTGTACGTTAGCTAGTCAGCGGTAACGAAGATAATAAACGCGATTCGCGTAAAAAGAAAATGACAAAGAAGAGACAAAATGCGATTCGCGTAAAAAGAAAATGACAAAGAAGAGACAAAATGCGATTCGCGTAAAAAGAAAAGGACAAAGAAGAGACAAAATGCGATTCGCGTAAAAAGAAAATGACAAAGAAAAGATACAAAGCAATTCACGCAAATAATTTTTTTTCTAATAACAAAGAAAACAATAATCATAAACGACTTCGACTTGCTTGCTATGGTTTATCTCATTGAGGTCGCAGAAGACAGTTAATGTTCTCGTTGCCCATCATCTTCTTGTCGAGCAAGGAAGGATTAAACAGGTCATGGGTGATGACGTAATGGGTAAGACTTGTGATTACTGTCGGTGTGCACGTCTAGCATTTGAGCGGACTGAATGTCACAAACGCGGAAGATGAGATTCAGCTCAGTCTTTGGAATTAACTATTCCTTCCTTCTCTCTCTCTCTCTCTCTCTCTCTCTCTCTCTCTCTCTCTCTCTCTCTCAGTCCCGTGGGTACATATCATGTAGAGTGCTCTTGAGCCCTCGGTGACAGTAAATCATCTTCTGACTCTTCACAAACTCGCACGCCTCTTCGTATGTCAGATGTGGGTTGTTGGCAAAGATGTACGCTGTCATGGCCGACCCCACACGACCTTGACCATCGAGGTCGCCCATCAGTATGTGTGCATGCAGATCAGACAACGTCTTGAGTCTTTTCACGACCACGTCCACCTGTACACAGAGGAAAGGAAAAAAGGCCGGAAGAGAGAAACTGCGACTGAAAAACGTTTATGTTTTTCTTCTTGTTGATCTGTTTGCTAAGATGCCACACACACACACACACACACACACACACACA
>NW_004797435.1:835383-837043 GCF_000002075.1 Aplysia californica | reverse complement strand
ACAGACAGACAGACAGACAGACAGACAGACAGACAGACAGACAGACAGACAGACACGCTGACACACACACACACATACACACACACAAACATAACTATATGTATACATCTCATCTAGGTTGTGCGAAACCTTCCTTTCCCCCACCCCTCCTCCGCGCTCTCCACACCCACCTTCCTTCTCGACTCAGTAAAAAATTTTTTCGAAAGTGGGACATGGTGTTTAACATGAAGACTGATATTGACGAGAGTTCAGATCACGCCCAGATACAAACTCCTGTTTCTCGCGTGTTTAGCCAAATTCCACACATATGGAGCAACAGCAGAAGGCTGTGTCTGGTGGTGGGAACGAAGAAAAAATAAAACTTAAAAAACAAAACAAAACAACAAAAAACCCCACAAAAACCTCAAGCAATTTATATAACTTCTTCAGGCCGTTTTGAAGAGACACGCGGGTCCTTAATAAGCCACCAGCCATCAGCTATCTGGTTTGCGACTGGTGGATACCTTTGTGCTCTATCTCTCTTGCTGCTCGACGCTCGAAATGATAAAGTCCTTCTTGTCATTCTAGGGCCGATGGTGAGTGCGCAGATGCCTGGACAGGCCGATCTGCGCTCGAAAAGTCGTACTGTCACAATGCAAACAGGGATTGTTGACAGATAGTTGCAGATCTGCTCTTCCTGGCCAACCTGCGCTGCTCATCTGCAGCAATTCGATTGATTTCACAATTACCTTTCTTGGGTAGGAAGATAATGATCGCCACTTGACTCTCACCTTGGCAGTCTGCTTCCATGGTTAGTGGTCGATGCTGAAGGTCATCAGGGAAGCTTTGAGGCTGTCGTTCGGACGCTTCATCTTCTTCTTTGGCAAGCGATGGTTTAGCATGCGATCTACGTGACCTGCCCAGCAAAGTTGTAATTTAATTAAGATAGTGAAGATTCTAGGCGGGCCGCCAGCATGAGTGAGCACTTCAGTGTTCAAAACCTTGCCTTGCCACTCAATGTCTGTATAAGTCTTCTGAGACAGTGGCGTGAAAAATGGTCTACTTTCCTGGCACGACACTGGTAAACTGCTCATGTTTCGCAACCATAGAGCAGTACGCTTGGAAACTCTGACCTTGGCTCCTGAGGTGATGCTTCTCCTATTCCGATCGTTCTGCGTAAGGCGGCAATAGCTTATGCCAGTCGAGTAATCACCTCGTCGTCGATGACAACATTTCTGGACAGGGCATTCCCTAGTTCAGTTAATTTTTCCTCCGCTTTCAGTTGCTGTCCACTAATAGTAAGAGCTGGCTCATTATGACTTTCCTGGAGCTGACTGGCGCAAAACTTCAGTCTTTTTTTGCGTCGATTGTTAGACAAAATTTTTGCAGGAAGCAGTGATCTTGCCAACGATGTATTTCATTCGGACTTGTGAGGCACCACATAGGTCATAGTTGTCTGCGAAGAGAAAATCATGGACTTTGTTGGGTCTTGATTTTGGTTTGAAGTCTTCTGGGAGAAAATCGATGTATACAACAATTCAACAAACAGCCTCACTGACCTTATCTCTAGGAATCTCGTGACCGGCTCCGATCTCCAGAGCAAAGTTGTGGAACTCCTCCTTGACTCGACCTGCGTGCACACCTTCAGCAGCCGTACCCTGGTGGATGATTGATTGTTTTG
>NW_004797435.1:833334-835283 GCF_000002075.1 Aplysia californica | reverse complement strand
GTTCATTTCTTCCTTCACTGAAAGATTCTTTCGTACACTGATATAATATACAGCTTTGTACCGGGTTTAAGGATGTATAAAAAGAAACCCAACAGACGCACTCTTCAAAGGTTAATCAATTCCAAGCTTGTATTCATGTTTAAGACATATGCTTTCTACAATCAATAATAAAGATCAGGCTATACCTTTTTGATATTTGGAAAACAAAGCACGTGTATCAATGGGATGAAGCTATTGTGTAAAATAAAGTACGACTCTGGCGCCTGCTGTTGACCTAACTTATGATACAGTTGTTAATCTAGATCAGTGTGATCGATCTTTTCAAATCCATTAATCTTTTATATAAAAATATGTCTACAGGGAAGTAAAAACAACATTGGTTTTCCACTGACCTGCAGATGTTTGTCCAAGGTGATCACTGCCTCAAAGTTAAGTTCTTCTGCCAGAATCACGGACAGGAAGTTGCCAATGAAAATTCTGTTTGTTATCTGGAACCAATAATATAATATATCCCAAATATTAGGAACCAATTTTTCTCATGTAGTCTACTTAACAATGTAAGAACTTTCTGCGTCTTAAGTCAACCCAAGATAAAAACCACCTGTCATTTTGTGACCCAGCCCAAATGAAGTTTTCAATAAATCAAATTTCAGTTGTATCAGTTACTTCCTCTTGGATTTTGTAGGCAGTTTGTTGGGCAGACAGCTTGGCGTATCCCACTTTATTGTAATTTGAATGTTAATGTTATACGCCCTATTTCACGCAACTCAGGATCAGCGGGTTGGCTGCTTCAACATTGCCTTTCAGAGCCATACCAGGCTGAAAGGGATAAAGTATATCCTTCTCAGCAGACAGATTGAGATACCAGATATTGAAAATTTCTCCCCACGAGAATTAAACTCACATGTTTTGTTCACATGGGGTTTTAGATTAATAATTACATCACAAATACAGACGGCTTACTTTTTTAAAACCTTTATGAACGGAGAGATGTGTCATTAACACTTATGTTTACTACTTTCGCACTTTCTAGTCGAACGGTTGGTATTTTATCTAGCACGGCGCCAAACTCTTCCGAGCGAGAAAAGGGCCACGTTATTATAGAGTTGCAGTGTCTAAGAGAGTGCGGTGAGCTATTTCAACTTCACGAAAGTATATTTTCTTTCCCAATAAGCCTGTGTTGTCACAATTCGTGCACCTTGGCCATTTCCGCTTGCTTGGTCCACTGGTTGACCTCTCGCGGTCTGAGAACTGTGACGATGTGGTCCGTTTGGAACTTATCGACCCAGATCATGCTGTCACGGAACTTGATGTTGTACGTTAGCCTGGTCAGAGAGTATAACAACACAGTGGTGATCGTGGGGCAGGGGGGAGGGTGCAGTAAGATAATGTTTTCGTATTTTTATGCAGGGTGTTTTAAGCCCTTGTTGACACAATATAGATCATTTCAGACAAGGGCTTCGATCCTGCCTGTCGGGGCAACGAGGACTGAAATGGATACAATGTACCAACAGAAACACTGAGATACTCGATAAAAATTCTCCCCATACGGAAATCGAACTAAAGTCTCTTTCATGCGACCGCGGAACACCTAACGGCTACACGACAAACGCTGGTGTTTTTTTCTTTCCTAGAATAGTTGCACACTTAGAAAGATTCATCGGCTATTCCGCATTTTAGCCAGTATTGACATTTTGGTTTCTTCAGATTAATCTTTGAGCGATCCAATATCCATATACAAATGTCGTTTCTATGTCAACATTATAATTAGAGTGAAATAAAAAGTGAAATGAAATTTTGTCAATGGATAGGGGACGGCACACTGATAATCATACAACAAAATTCAAATATTTACAAAGATTGTGATAGAATAATTTACTACTACTACTACTACTACTACTACTACTACTACTACTACTACTACTACTACTACTACTACTACTACTACT
>NW_004797435.1:824905-827405 GCF_000002075.1 Aplysia californica | reverse complement strand
GATGGATGGATGGATGGATGGATGGATAGAAGGATGGATGGATAGATAGATAGATATAACGACAGTACATACAATACTTAATCGGTCAATTTTACAGCATAGATCTAGATCATATGCCTATATACTAAACATAATAGACACAGATAAACATTGAAATAATCAGACAACCAATAAACCATGGATAACTGAAGAAATCTTAGAACTAATGACAGAAAGGAAGAGAGCCAATAACACACCAAAATAAAAAGACTTCAAAATCAATCATCCCTCAATCCCCTGATATTCTGAGAAGATTTAATCAAATCAATTCTCAATGTCTTGAAAGGCAATAAACATATGAAATGGAGTGATTTAAACCATCAAATAAGTCAAATAGCTTGCCATGACATTGCAGAGCAAAACCAAAACCTTATCTTGATTGTGAAATGCAAACAGGAGAAACTAAATTAGTGTAACTTACGCTCCTTTGTGTGTTGAACTCAGAGCACCTCCCTGCCTGCCCAGTTTGTGAACAGCTACAGATAGCTTCCGGGAAAATGTTCACCCCGCGCCGGAAGTGCATTAGATCTACTTTAAAATTAAAATTTGAACACGAAAGAAAACTTCCGTCTGAATACGGCACGCTATCAGTTTGTATCGTAATATCGGGAGCATAACAAAATAATCCTCAAGTTGATTGTATTCTGGAATTATGATCCCTCCAGCACAATAGGTAGGAAGATACAATATGTACAGTGCTTAACATCATAGTCATATTCCAGTGAGGTCCTTGAACCTAAAAGTCAGCAATGACGTCATCTGAGGCTGAAGGAGCTCTTTACCCGCATTACAGTTGGGACTACTGCACAAAGGTGAGAAAGAGATAAATGAATTCACAAAGACCTTACAATCGCGTTTAATGCAACTTTCTTTTTATCTTTGAAAGAGTTTTGTGGCACTTACAGCACAACTGGGTAATAGTGAATAGAAGGGCCAACAATTAGAGGTATTACTTTTTTTAAAGTCGTAGAGAATCTATACAAGAAGGACAGATAAGGACGATATATTTTGATAGGAAAGAATTAGCAAACCACACCAGAGCGCCCGCCAACCAACCACCACACAGCTTTTACTAGCTGTGAAATCTGAACATGAGAACAAACGATATGTGAATAGATATGTCCATGAAAGAGGAACATCACCTCAAGTGGGATCAACAGCTGGACAAGAGAAAAGATGGCAGGCGCTGATATTTAATTTGTGAAAGACTTCAAGATCAGTCTCAAGGTGAAAGAGAAAGATTTGGCAGCAAAGGTGCTTTGATTCAGTAAACATTTTACGGCACTTGCAACCCAGATAAGTCATATATGTGCTGAAGGTTAGAGGTGTTACAAAAGAGTATCAGACACAAAAAAGAAAAGGTAAGGACGATAGATGTTTGACAGGAAAGAAGAAGCAAATCACACCAGAGCACCCACCAACCCTCCATATGATGTATCTGCAATACATGTATGTGAACAGGCTTAAGATATTGTGCAGCAACAAAGTGCAGAGTATTAACTCTTTCAAGACATTCACTTCAACCTACTTTAAAAAAGAAACTTGTATTGGCTTAATTGAGCTCATAATTTGTCATCACACGACGTTATATTCTTGTAGGAAGTTCACTACCTTAGAATTACAAATTCCAATCTGCTCAGTACCTAGTTCTGAGAAATTTGACGTTTAAAAAATGTGTTTCACCGCAACATTTTTCGAGTGCAATTTTTTGAATATCCTGAGAACGACTTCAAATAATCTTACAATTTTGTTAGAGCATATAGAACATTGTTTTCTGACCTCATGGTCTTGGTAACTCAAAACTGAAAAAATGTCAGATAGAATTTTGTAATTCTATGGTAGTGCGTAGCGGTTTGTTACAGCACGTAAACTCTATCCTCGATTGTAATGGAGCAGTGGCTAATAGGGGTAAATAATGTAATCAGAAGGCAAACAGTTATCGATTTACATATAATATATCTGTCTCCCCCGCTCAATATTAGTCGTAAGATGCAGTGTGCTATTATCTGCTGCAAGGCTCGAAAGACAAAAATGTGACTTTCCGTGACATTTTTGAGGGGTTTTAGGATCTATTGAAAGTGTTATATCTTCTGCTTCATTTAAGATTAAAATAAACAACTATAATCGACTATAAATATTTTATTTTTATTTACTTTGGAGGTGTGTTTGGTTTGTTGTGAGCTTGGGTGACGAGAAAAAGGAATTTGGACCTTGCTAGTGGGTAGCAGTGGGATTATTTTTAGAACCTTTACCTCAATGCCCCCGTTGCTTCAACTAAAGATTCTCCTCAAGTGGAGTATCTTTGCTTCAACGTTCTTCATTTGCAACTATTTTTAGATTTTGACCCCTTTTCGAGTATGAATGGTCAGAAATATAAACAACACTAATTGATAAAACGGAGTAAAAACGGCAACTTCTAGTTCACTTCAAGCTTGTTTACGTAGATCTAGATAGATCTAGA
>NW_004797435.1:812405-819905 GCF_000002075.1 Aplysia californica | reverse complement strand
CCACATCACCCCCGCATTGCCAACTATATACGAGCAGGAAGTGTCAGGCACAGGAAATTCTTGGTCTGTAGCTTAGTGAGGCGCGGCAGATCTGTCTCTGCGGTCAGAAGTGTACTATACTATCTTAGCACTGAAATCTGAATCCGAACGTGTATGGGGGCTTAGTACTAGCAGCTTGTGGATTAGTGTTTTTGGTCTTCAGTCACTGAGATCGCTCTTCTACCTTTTACAAATTATAGATCTATTCAAGTGATTATATTCCGACTAAGACCGCAACACATAAGACTGAGATAACACATGTCCAGATGTTTTAAACTAGTGCAATCACCAAAATGACAATGTGGAGAGGCGGACCAAACTGTGGAACACATCCTTCAGCACTGCCAGACGCACAGGGTCCTGACACAGGAAACGTGGCCAACCGCATTGACACCACAAGAGAAGCAGGACTTCCCCGCACAATACTATGACAGATACCGTGCTTCAAGTGTGATGCGATCGATAAAAAGATAGATCTATTTACATGTTTTAAAAAAAACGGGGAAAGAGAGAACCTGGCAAATAAAGAATAGGGTCTCCAATTATACTACTTTGTCTCGTATGACAACATAAATAAGTTATGAATTGTTCATCCCAATTTGTTCAGTCTGTGTCGAGTTTTCTCAACAACAAAATAACGAGTAGGGTCGTGATCGGCTACAATATACATCCGTATATGATGACGTCAGTATTGTTTTCTCTGTTGTCTGTAGCCTTCGTTGAGTCTCTGGTTGTTTTGTTTTTGTTTTTGTTTCTGTTGTTGTTTTTTTAGTTTGGGCTACTGTTTTCGAAAAGACGCTTTTCTTTGTCAAGTAATGGCGCAAACATCGGCCGAAACAAATAATTTAATATCCTAAGAAAAGTAAAAAGGCCAAAAAAGTCAAAGAGTCCAGTTCCTACTTGCCAGATGGTGAGCGAGACACAATACTTTACTATTATGTTACATGATGCATGTTGTGTGTTTAGTTCAGTGTGATATTTTTTTTCCAAAACAGATGTGCTGGGATTGTTACCTGAAACTGCTCCCACCATTATTTATGACAAACCTATGGCAGTAATAAATCAGTTAGATGAGTACCTTGGCAACATTGTCTCCGAACCCGCTGACTGCATTGTTGACGTCCAAGAAAGACTTTAAAAACAATAGAACCTAATAGTAATAGTTAACGGCGTTTTGGCAGTGTGCTAATGAGTGGTTCAAAAACGCGGATAGGACACAAAGCAGTTCAACGTAATTGAAAAAAACAACAACTTGCAAAGTAAATGTGTGTGAAGAGTTTTATTAATAAAACGGAATGAATTTGTCACAAATAATGAAGTGTTGGAAAGAGCTAAAATTGAAGACACTACAACAAAAAGAGACTCTCTCTGTGTCTCTCTCTCTCTCTCTCTCTCTCTCTCTCTCTCTCTCTCTCTCTCTCTCTTTCTCTTTGTCTCTCTCTGTCACAACACTGACCAGGTTTCTTACTTACAGGCGTACTTTGCATAAGTTAAGTCAGTTGTTAACACTGTACGGATAATTCACAGGCGATACCTTCGAATTTAAAGCCCATACGAACATGAAACGAACGAAGTTGATGGAACCTTTGAAAACGCCATAAATTACCTGTTACTGTTAAAGCAGCATCGATGAGTCTAGGAAGGCCATGAACCTAAGCTTTTTTTTTAACGAGCAGGCATGATGTTAGCTGAAAACCATTTCGACTAAATAGTGTCTAATAAAAAGGACCTAAGTTAAATAACTCACCATCTTTGTACCTATAATATAGATCTAATTATTTCAACAAAACTTTGAAGAAAATAAGAGTTACGGTATTCTCAGATGTTTGTATTGCATGTACATGAAAGATTCATATACATGTAAAAAAAACTGGCGAAAGAGGAATATCTAAATCCTTCTTTAAAAGTAATCTAATTTAGGAGTTATGGGGCTGGCTGTATTGCAAGGAGGGGCCTCGGAATGGGAATATAAGTTGATTAATTTCTGAATGAGGTAGGGAAAATATTGAGAAAACTATCACTTAAAAGATCAACTATGTAGCGGTCGTTAAACAAAATACGGAAAGGTCTAATAAAAGTCGGCTTTTCAAAGAAACTGCAAAAGTCTGTTTTATATTAAAGTACTGTAAAGTATTCACTAATAACAGGGGCAATGAGTACTGACAAATGGCCGTACTTGTATCAATAGCAATACCACAAAGGGGAGATGAAAATTCAAAGTTGTCCACAAGTATGTAGAATCTAATTACATAGTATATGATAAATAAATTATGTCTTTTCCTTCCCGGTAAGCACCAACAATGGAAATAAAGACGAAGTAGATGTATCATTTTGGTTATATTCCCACCGCAAAGGAGAGAACAATGCTTGTAAAGGTAAAAGTAAATCTTGTATTTGAACCTAAAATATTCTGCTAAAGCATTTTCTTTTTAAACAAATCATTTTAAATCATATTTTCCTCCTACTTCTGAGAAATAAACACCGTGAGTAGAAGACTGTAAATCAGCAAATGTGGTGTAATGATTTTCTGAAAGAATATATTAAAATTGACTTGTAGAAGTAAAATATGTATTCGCACCTAAAACATTCTGCTGAATCGTGATCTTCTTGTTTCTTTTCAAATCAGATTATCCTTGCAGTTATGAGAAATGAACACAGTAAGTAGCAGACTGTGAATCAGCGTTCCGGTTCGTGGTGTAATGATTTTCTCTATTCTACCCTTTGCAACCAAAAGATGTGGGTTTGACTTCCGAATGGGAAATGTATCAAGAACGTTTAAACAGGGATACCCTAGCCCAACTCAGCTCGGATTGGTCGTGACAATCAGATTAGAGACAGCCCCCCCCCCCCTCTCGAATGGAGTAAATTGTGTCCTTTTGAAGAAGGGTAGAACATCTACAAGGAAACCTCCTCTCCAAAAAATGTACAGATAGCGAGCTAAAAATGAGAGTTGTCAAATTCATCACGGCATCTTGAGCAGTCATACGTGGATATTTTACATTTAATCCCTCTTAAAGCAGTTTTGACAATATAACACAAGAGTGTGCGTAAAAACGGAAAGCACCGATGACGCCTTTCATCTCGGGGAGTCAGAACCCAGCTCGGGCATGACGTTCATGACCTTGGGGAATAAGGGTGTGGCCACATGCTCCGAAGCCATTGGCTGTCTGAGAGCGGGCGTCTTTTGTCGTGACATGCCGCTCGTCCCTGACGTGTGCACTGGATCTTGCACGGTGACTTTGGTGGCTGCTAGGTTCGGCATCCGGTCCATTAGACCAGCCTTGTCCACTGATATACTCGCGCCGCTAGAGCTGCCATTAAAGACGTCAGGTGTTTGGCAAACAGAAGCATCGTCGTCTGGGTATTCGGTCAAGAAAGTTTGTTTCATTGAGCTTCTGTTAAGGTTTGCACTTCCATCTCTGCGTGCCTTTTTAGGACGGAGAATTAACACGTCCTGAGTCATTTCCCTGAAGCTGTACGAATCATCGTCATTATTATCTTCGCTATTATCACTCTCCATGTTGTCCATGTTGCAAACCCCACTGGGGTGCATCCCATTCTGGTTTTTATGGAGACTGTCTCTGAAAGCATTTTCCGCCGTGAACGTGTCTAACGCCACGCGACGTATTTGGTGCGTCGTTTTGGGCCGGTTGTTAGGATCTGCCCCCTTTTTTCCAGAACTCAGCCGGAAAACGGACGTGGTTGGTCTAAGAGTGCCCTTCTCCCCGTCAACAGTTATTGACGCGCTGTCTTCTTCATCATCTTCGTCGACTTCATCAATTGCTGAACTGTTCCTATGCACCGGGACAGACTTTGCTCGAGGGAATTTCGTAACATTTTCATTCGCAAGCATTATTGACTCCTTCCTTCTGGCTTCTCTAGTAGCGGAGTGGGCGGAGCTTGGCTTGGGTGGCACCTGCTGCTGTTGCTCTTTCCCATTGACGTTGGCGGATTTCGAGGCCTGATATCGCTTGTATTCTCGACTCTTACGATCTACGTATCTTTTGGTCGCCCACACGGGTTTTTGTTGAGGCTTCTTCCACAGGAACCAGTTCATAATGGTCCATCCGTCCAGCATACGAGGGGTATGTCCTGGGGACAGTTGCGGTTTGAGCTCAGTGATTGGCGGGATTCTGTCCTCATCCTCCTCCTCATCCTGGAAGAACCGAGAACCTCGTCTGGACGCGCGGCGGGGAAACTCGGACCCGCGTCTCAAGTACAGCGAGGCGCGCCTCGACGCCGCTGAGCTTCTTCTTCGAGAGGTTCGGTCAGGGTCAAGGCTAGAGTCACTTCCTTGCTGGTTTGCCTCAACATGGAGCTTATTGGCCGGTGCATCGTCTAGTTCCTGATTGCTGGTCCCGCGCCGGTGTTCTTCGTAATGCTTGAGAGCATTCGAGACTGTTCTATTCCGATGGAGTAGCACTTTGGTTTTGTACGTTGGTTCAAGCTTTTTCCAGGTGTTAGGTCGACAGTCGTACTGGTAGAAAACTTCCTCCCCCCTCACCTGGATTACAGGCGGAGGTACATCTCGTCGGATAGCTAAAACCGTACCGTCATCCGTGGTTATCGTTCCTTCATTCTGGTATGGTCCCCTGGGTCTCCCCCGCATCATGGGATACTGGTGGGCACTGACGGAGTCTAAGTGGCTGCTGTGACTGCCGTGGTGTGTTGGAGCACCAAACGGCGGCTGGTGAGCCATGGTGTTGGGCGGCTGGGGCTGTGACGTCACCAAATTAGGCGTTTTACGGTGGTGGCTGCTGGCGCTCCCTGTCGGGGTATGCTGGAAGACACTGGGCGTCCGCACATGGATCTGGATGAGTTGGTCCACAAGTTTGTCCGTCTCGTCCAGATGTCTGTGTGTGGCCCGCATGTAGTCCTTACGGATCTGCTCTTGCTTTTTCTTGAGGCCGTCCTCAACACGCTTGTTGGCGGCGTAAGAGCTGAGTAAACGAGGCATGGTTTCACGAAGGCAGACCTCTCCCGAGTATCGTTAAAGGAAGGAATGATGTCACCTTGTTGAGCTGTTGTCTGGTATCTTACGATGAGACAGCATGGCAACAGACACATTTCGAATTAACACGAAATAACACAAAAGAGAGTTCCATTGCGCAAAATGTATTCCGATTGCAGTCCAACACAATAGCCAACTCTGAGCTGTCAAGTGAACCAAGTTCTAGGATCTGTTAATCTACACTATGCGTCCAGGCCTGGAAAATACAAGACTCGTTGTCTTCCGCCTTCACAGTCCTCGCGGTATCGTCAGTGTGTCGTCGCGGTAGCACTGGGGTATGACCTTGCCGGCTGTCTGTAGTTACATGACTGCAACAGAGTAAACGATAAGAGAAATGTGTAAAGGCAAAGTAAAAATTACAATCAAACATACATATTGTTCTTTTCGGAAGGGTTCAGTGTAATTAGAGGTTACTTCGACGTTTACGGATACTCTAACGAGATAAATCTCTTTTCCCTTTCGAGTTTGGAACTTGGGAAGCTTTCGTAGCTCTATTCGTGCACAGGGTGAAGTTCAGGTCTATTGGCGTGATTTCTTTTATGGGGCATAGGTTCCGTCTCCCGATGTACTGTCAATAGAATAATAACATATGCACGCTGGAAACACAACTCGTTCGCAATTTTTTAAAACCTCTAGATTTCAGTGGCATGCATTGATATTTGCAGAGTGTGCCTAAGGTGACAGTTGCAGCACAGGACGGGTTTCCTCAGGGGGAAGGTAATGCCTCTGCTCTGGTGCCCGCCACAGTTTAAGTGACAGAAACTGTCGGAAATATTTTACGCCCCGCTCGACACAATAAAGATATTTTAAGAAGCGGGCTGCCTTGTTTCTGTTTCTGCCTTTCAAGCCCAACCCAGACTTCTCTTGGAATTGAACTCTTATCTATTGCGTACAACAGCAAACAACCCAGTCGATGCCAGTGGCTATAAGGTTTTTGCAGTAAAAGAAATAAAATAAGACTGATGACGTCGATTGTAATCGCGACTCGAACAAAGTAATAAATGACTTTGACAATAAATGACTTTAAACAATAGTTGCATTTATTCGTTGAACATTTATTACTTAATGCTGTTGTTATCGATCAGATGAGACGAGATTTACAAGGTGCATCTATCGAAAGTAGCCCGATGTTCAGGACGTAGTCATTAATAATCTTGGAGGTATGTTTTCATAAGGAGGGGGGCTTTGTTTTAAAAAAAAAACTATTTATATATTTATTCATTTATTTATTTAATCATTCATTTATTCATTTATTTATTTATTTATTTGTTTGTTTGTTCGCTTGTTTGCTTGTTGGTTTGTTTTTTTAAAAAACATTTTTTGTCGTTTACCATAAATTAATTTTTTAAAATCTGTCATTCATTTTGGTTTCTCTATTTATAGCCTTTTTTGTTTAAGCAGCAAAGATCAAATACTGGTAGGCAAAGTGGTATCAAATCCCATGCCAAGTCAGACTGTCAAGACCCAGTCATGCAGGGACTAATCTTCAGAAGAAGTTATCAACATGATGGGTTTTTTCGATTGCTTTACCTTCGTGTCTCTGAGGTTTCTGTATATGTGTGTTTGTTTGGAGGGGGGGTTCCCTTTCTTTCTCCAAAAGGGGAAAATAGTGGAGTATTTTATTGGTTTTAAAAAACCCTTTCTAGGAATGAAAAGGAATCGCAAATAGGGCTTATATCTTTAAATTTGAAACAAATAATACGTTTAACTTTCTAAAAAACAGAATTATTCCGTCTGTAGCATGTGTCATTCGGGAAGTCGACTCTCTTGTTTTGTAAAAGTCTTGCACGTAAAGGTGTATGGACATAGAACTACGAACAGTTTGAAATCTATTTCATAGAAAGAAAACCTTGCTGACAGAGCCCTCTTAACCAGACCTTACACCTACCTTTACCACACAGCTCCAGGCGGGGGAAAAATATGAGAGGGTGGTCGCAGCTCACAGAAAGCGACAAGGCTCAAATATTGATCGCTTCACTGACCCTCGCAAAGCGCGAGATCGTGTAATAATAGTTCACGGAGATGAATCGAAAATTCACACACATCCTTCCAAATATTCATAACCCTTTTCAGCGTCTTTTCTCGCGGCTGTTTATGCTAAATACAGCCAGAAACGATTGACCTTCAGTGTCCGCCCCTTGTGAGACCGGGTTTCGTTGCAGATTTATTATTGAGCACCACATCTGTCTGCGCACACGATTAGCCATCGGTAATCCAATCAGTCATGGTGGAGAGCCCGGCCTCTCTCCTCGATCACTGCTATTGCTACTGCTGTGTAAGCGTGTTAAGATATTAATTCTTAAATCTACCTTTCAACAACATTAGATCTAGAATCAATCTATGATGTCCGATCTCGCTCTCTGGCAATCGATTGTGAATGAATTGTCTCCTATTGGCGAAGAAGAAGAAGAAGAAGAAGAAGAAGAAGAAGAAGAAGAAGAAGAAGAAGA